>NW_008336076.1:3840963-3847667 GCF_000622305.1 Nannospalax galili | reverse complement strand
ATTTCTGATTGAATTTAAGGGCTTCTCCTCAGGGTGAAACACATATCTGGTACCTCAAGCTAACCTCCAATGGCAGGGGAATTTATAGGCCTCAATGGGGAAGCCATGGAAATGGTTTTATTGGATGAATGTGATGCACCTGCTAAGGTATCTTCCAAGCATTTGTGTTTACACCCATAGGTTAGGTTGTTACAGCAGTCAGTGTTCATTTAGATGTTCCTGATTCTTTTCATTTGTCTGATTAATAGGAGGAATACAACTGAGATGGGCCAACAGCTGGGTTTTGGAAAGAGATGATGAGAAGGCTCAAGAGCTCAGTATCTCACCACAGTGGAGGGAAGATCATCCTATATCTATGTCACTCCTTCCAAGGCTCAGGGACTGTTGCAGAAGAGGATGGTGGAAAAGAATGTAAGAGCTGGCGGAGGAAGTGGGGTGTTACATAGACTTGTTCTCCAACTGGCAAGCTAGACTGGCAAGCTATAGACGGAAGTCTCTTTCCCAAGCTTGGTTGCACCTGCTTGCCTAGGATTAGAAACTTCACTGTGGACCTTCCACAAGAAAAGGAGGGGCTCTGAATTCATGAGGGGGCAGGAATAAGGTTATATAAGTGAAAAATACCATGAGGCACCTGCTGTCACCATTTTGGATGGCTGCTGGAAAGTTGACACACATTGGGATGGGGAGACCACCCCATGCTTGTAGGTAACTCCTCATCCATTGCTCTATATGGAAGCCCAATAAACCCTTTAGTTCCCCAAACTGTATTTTGAAGAAATAATACCTTGATTTTTCATAAGAACAGTGGGAGGAGGGGGCTGGATAGCACTTGTGCTTCACAGAGGAATTTTAGCAACATCCTCAGATAATAGTTCCACTACTGGACCAATAGAAGTAGTTTGCTGTACTGGTCATTATGGTTATTAGGCTTTAGGACTGGGTGGGACCATTGATTGTTTGTATCCATTGGCAATTTGCAGATTATCATCTAGCATTATGATAGCTAAACTTCAGGTAGAAGACTTCCAGGTCAGTTCCAACTCCATTACTTTAAGTCCTGAATCCAAAGTATGTCCTATCTTCAGCCATAGGTCTGCAATTTCAGCCACCTGATAAAGGTTCTGAATACCTTGACAAAGGTGCCAAGAGCACACAATGGAGGAAGGACAGTATCTTCAACAAATGGTGCTGAAAAAACTGGATCTCCACTTATGGAAGAATGAAATTGGACCCTTATCTTTCACTCTGAAGAAAGGCTACTGCAAATGGATCAAAGACCTCAACATAAAACCTGAAACTCTGAGTTGCTAGAAGAAAACATAGGCAGTACTCTATAAGATACAAGTGTAGGAAAAGACTTTCTAAATTGGACACCAGCTGCTCAGGCATTAAGGTCAACAATCAGTAAGTTGGACCTCATTAAACCACAAAGCTTCTGTACAGCAAAAGAAACAACCAAGTAATGGAAAAGGAAACCCACTGAGTAGTAGAAAATCTTTACCAGATACACAACCAAAAGATGATTAATATACAGAATATACAAAGAACCAAAAAAATTAACAAACAACAAAAAAGAAAATAAATGACTCAATAAAAAGATGGGCTATAGACCTGAACAGATAATTCTCAAGTGAAATAAAAATGGCTAAGTAACAGGTAAAATGTGCTTGGCATCTTTAGTAATTAGAGAAATGCAGAAAAAAAAAACACTTTAAGATTCTATCTTGGCCAAGTCAGACTGGTGGAGATCAAGAGAACAAAAGAATCCAAATGCTGGAGAGGATGTGGAGAAAGAGCAACACTCATTCACTGCTAGTGGGAATGCAAGCTCATGAAACTACTAAGGAAAGCAGTGTGGAGAACCCTCAAAAAATTAAAAACGAACCTACCATGTGATCCAGTAATACCATTCCTTGGCATATACCCAAATGACTCACCATATTGTGATACCTGTACATCCATGCTTGCTGCTCTTCTCTTTACAATAGCCAATAAATGGAAACAACCTAAATATCCCTCAACTAACAGGTGGATGATGAAAATGTAGTATATTTTACAAATTGGCATTCTGCTTGGCAGTAAGAAAAAATACAGTCATGAAATTTACAGGTAAATGGATGAAACTAGAGAGTGTTTTACTAAGTAACACAAATGCAAGAAAGCAAGCTATGTATGGTCTCCCTCATTTTCAGATTTTAGCATCAATCCAGTATATGTGAGTATACAAATTCTGATGTAACACCAGGAGCCAGGAAAATGGAAAGGATACATGGAGGTAAAGGAAAAGAAAAAAACCCAAAAAGCAGAAGAGTAAAGAATAGATGTTACCAGGGGAGGTGGAGAAAGTGGCAGTGTTTGGCAGGGAAGAGAGGAGGGAGGGACAGGTAAGAGGTCATGGTGTGGAGGGAAGAGGGAAGTTAGGAAAGGTGGATGGTGGGAGGCATGTGTTATTGGGGGGGAGAGTGGGGATAATGAAGATGCTGGGACTAGGGAGGGAGCCTGGATGGGAAGAAAAGGAATAGAGATGAACGAATCTTGGAGTTACTAGGAAACCCAAAGGGAAACGTGATGCCCTTGAAACCCCATGAGAAATGTACATACAGTGTTTGAACATATGTGTACTTGGGAGTTGCTTGGCAAGAAACACAGTGGCAAAGAGAAGAGAACTCCCCAAATAACACAGGCTATTACCAAACGTCTTGGTTATCTCCCAGAGTGAGTAGGATTGGTCAACGTTTTTATCACAGCAATAGAAAAAACTAGAACATAAACACACAAAAAGAGAACTATAGGCCATTCATCCCTAATAAATACAGATACAAAATTCTCAAGCAAATTCTTGCTGATCAAATACAAGTATAAATAAAAAAGAATTATTACAGTCAAGCTGGCTTTATACTGCAGATGGTTGGAGGTTTTTATATGTATAAGACAACAGATATAACAATTCATAAAATGGACTTACAGACAAACAAGGCATGATCATATCAAGAAAGGCAGAAAGGCCTTTAACAATAAATATATAACATTCCTTCATGATAAAAGTCCTAAAGAGACTAAGACTGAAGGGAATACGGCTCAACATAATAATGGCTCTATAGGAAAAACTCATAGCCACCATTATGATAAATGTCAAAAAACTGAAAGCAACCTCATTAAAACCAGTAATAAGATAGGGCTTTCCACCATCCCCACCTTTTCAATAGCTAGAGCAATAAGACAAGAAAAGTAAATTAAAGGGATACTAATAGAAAAAGACATCAACTTAATCCTATTTACAGATGTTGTGCTATTATACAGAAGGAACCAAAAATTCCACCAAAAAACTAAAAGTGATGAACACTTTAAACAAAGTGTCTGGATACAAAAACAACTTTAAAAAATCAGTATCTTTTCTATATATCAATAATAAACATGCTAAGAAAGAGATCTTGGAAATATTCCCATTCACAATAGCCAAAATCTAGAAATAGAGTTGGAGAGATTGTTCAGTGGTTAAGAACACTGGTTGTTCTTGCAGAAGACCCAGGTTCATATAAGGCAGCTAACGACCATCTGTAACTCCAGTTCTAGGGAATCCAATGACCTCTTCTGTCTTCCTTGGGCATTGCACAACTCAGCTGCACTTACCCTTATTCAGGAATAACACTCATACACAC
Organism: Nannospalax galili; assembly: GCF_000622305.1. Lineage (NCBI taxonomy): Eukaryota > Metazoa > Chordata > Mammalia > Rodentia > Spalacidae > Nannospalax > Nannospalax galili. The sequence goes on along the minus strand of NW_008336076.1, from coordinate 3,844,008 downwards.
TTTTTAAAAATCTAGAAATAAACCTGTTCAAGAAGGTGAAATATTTCACAAGGAAACCTGAAATGCTAAAATGTCTGGAAGAAAATTTAGGCAGTACTCTACAAAATATAGATCTAGGAAAGGACTTTCTGAATAGGACTTCATTCACTCGGGAACTCAGGAAAACAGCTTACTAATATGACCTCATAAAAGTTGAAAAAAACAACTTCTGTACAACAAAGTTAGCAGTCAGTTGGGTGAAAAGGAAACCCACAGAGTGGAAGAGAATCTTTGCCATCTATACATATTATAGATGATTAATATACAGAACATCTGAAGGACTTAAGAAAAACAGAAAATCAAATGACCCACTCAAAAAAGTGGGCTATGGATTTGAACAGAGCCTTCTCAAAAGGAGAAAAGAAAATGGTTAAGAAATATTTTTAAAATGATTCAACATTCCTAGTGGTAAAAGAAGAACAAATTAAAACTAGTTTTAGATTTTATGTTGCATTAGTCAGAATAGCTAAGATGAAGAAAACAGCTGATAACAAATGGAGGTGAGGATTCAGAGAAAGGGGGGCAACTCATTCACTGAAGGTAAAATTACAAATTCTTGTAACCACTGTGTGAATCAGTGTGGAAAACTCTCAAAAAGCTAAAAATAGTTCTACTGTATGACCCAGGAACACCACTCTTTTGTATATACTCAAAGGATTCAATATCCTACTACAGAAATACTTGTTCAGCCATTTTTTGCCACTCTATTTACAATAGCTAAGAAATGGAAACAATCTAGATGTCCTTCAGTTGATGAATGAATAATGAAAATGTGTTATCTAACACACAGTGAATTCTATGCAGCTGTAAAGAAAAATGAAATCATAAAATTTTTAATTAAATGAGTGGAACTGGAAAATATGATATTGAGTGAGGGAACTCAGACCCAGAAAGACAAAAGCATAATGTTCTCTATTATTTGTGGACCCTAGCTCTAAGTCTTTAGATGTGAGCACATAAACTGAAGTAACCACAGAAGCAGAAATCTAAAATGGGATCATGGTGGGAAGAGAGGGAGAAGGCACTCTAGAGAGAGTAATAGAAGGACACAGATGTTATGAAGGGAGAAAAGAGAAAAAGTCAAGGGAACTTTAACGGTGGATTGGGAGGTAGTTCAGAGGTAGAAGGAGAAAGAGAGATAGCACTAAGGATGTTTGAAAAAATTCATAGGAATATGTTTTATAGACTTACTGAAATATAAATATATATGTTTTTACAAACATGCATAAATATGTATGTATATACTAAATTGAGTTACCTCACATTAGGTGACAATGGTATCCCCAGGAATCATAGACTATCTAACAAAACCCTCATACTTAGCATGGGAACGCTTCCCTCAATTTTTGGTCAGTTGTCTGTCCAAGTGATGCCCAATCAATATATAGGCTATTGCCATTGCCCTTGGTTATCTTTCAGAACTTGAAGGTAAAAACCCTATTGCCAAAGACATTATATACTTCGGACACAGTACTTAAAGAAATTGAGCTAGAACTTACCTAGAACTGCTAAGTACAAGCTCCCAAAGGACTGGGAGCTGCTATGCATACTGCCACAGGAGAAAAGTAATCAACAGTCCTTCTCAGTGTATAGCCGGTGAACCTCAACAGTAACCTACCTGGAAAGATACTCCCAAATTTGCAATAGTGGCATTCATATATTCGGCATAATCAATGGTTTTTAAGTGTGATTAAGGCCTGATAAGTAGGAAGAAATTCGTTCCTGGTACTTTAAATATAATCAACTACCCTTCAATGGAGTTGTTATAAGCCCTAGAGGAAAGCCCACTACAGCCATTTTCCTGAAAAAATATAATTTCTAACTACCCTCTTAATACTTATCCTAATATTCACTCTTACCCCTCATTAAGGAACTTTCTTTTCATAGCAGACAGAGACTACTACAGAGACCCACAACTGGTCAAAACGCAGAGAATAAATAACCACGGAGTGCCCAGCCTGGAACTGTGCAACCCGTACTTTTAAGTATCACGGAACATTGCAGAGAGAGGGTAGAGTGTAAAATCCAGAAGACAAGGATGCTTGCTGCTAGATAGTGTCTTCTAGACTTGACAGGGGAGCTCTACTCATGAAATGTTGATAATGTGGGTGCCTAAACAAGACCTGAGTAATGACCACACCACTGAACATTCCAACATGTATGAGGATAATTTCATTCACCTTCCCCCTACAAAGAGCTAGAGAAAATCAAGGAAGTTAGAGAGAGGGAGAATCAGTTTTCTCTAGGGATGAGTCACCATGTAAGGCTATCCAATCCCAAATGGTAATCCCCAAACACTTGTAAACACATGTACATATGAACAACACTAAAGAGACTCAGTAGGTTTCATATGTGTGTATAGTAAACTTAGAATAAAATTTCATGAATGTGGGGGGCAGAAGGAGTTGGAGTGGGGAGAATAAGAGGTAGAAATGAAGTAAATATTGTACACTTATATTACATTCTCAAAAATAAAAATTTTAATTTAATAATTAAAAGGGAGAAAAGGTGATAATTTTTATAACATGCAGCATACCTATATATACATATCTTATGCCACATAAAATAGAACCTTCAATAGTGCTTTAGAGAGAAAGAAATATTTACCAATTCAATTTTGATTTAGATAAAAAGTTGACTTTTTAAAAAATTTTCTTTATTATTTTTATTTTATGTGTATGAGTGTGTAAGTGTACCTTTGTCTTGCAATGCTGGTGGTGGTCAGAAGAGGGTGTCGGTCCTCTGGAACAGGAGTTACAGGCAGTTGTTAGCCACCATGTAGGTGCTGGGAATTGAACCCAGGTCCTTTGCAAGAGCAGCCAGTGCTCTTAACCACTGAGCTATCTCTCCAGCCCTGATGACCTAATTTTAGAGCATAAAGAGGAGGGTAATTTTTCAGTAATTATGCCATTTGAAAAAAGAAGGACTTAAATATTCTTCATTGCTGAGCAATACATTAGTCTTAGGAAGTAATATTACAATTTGAAGGATTATGAACATATATAT
>NW_008336076.1:3826276-3840801 GCF_000622305.1 Nannospalax galili | reverse complement strand
ATGACCATGAGTGTTGTATGTGTTTAGTGCAAATATCGTCAATATGCCACTGCTTTCACCTAAATGCTTTGGTTCTGCCTCTGCTGAGACACTGAGATCAGACAAAAGTAGAATCAGAAAGTGAAAATATGCCCAAGATCTAGGGTGCTAGTCATCTGATTCTTTTCTCTTTGAAAGAATGAGTGAAAGCGTTGATCAAAAAACATTGCATCCAATGATTACATAGTGTGACTTTCCAGTACTTATCCCACTCCATTTCCAGCCTTTTAGGGAAGGATGACAGTGCATTCATTCACGGAATTAATTCACGAACGTACAAATAGAGGGAAAGGCCTTAGAGTTGTGTTGATTTTCCTTTATCAATTTTTTTTGAGAGTTTGATACAGGAGTGCAGCATATTTTCATTATATCCATCCCTCCCTCCCTCAACACTTCCTGTGTCAGCACCTCCCCACATCTCCCTCTGTCAAATTCATGTCCTCCTCTACTGTGATTTTTACTGTTTATTTCTTACTGGTTAGCATGGAAGGCAATTCTGTCATGCCTGTTCTCAATCAGCACTCTTTGATCCCATTTGGATCTGTTAGTTTGTTGAATGGCTATTTTATTTCTATACCTACAGTCATAGAACTGTCTAAATTTTTAAGTATTAATTTCTGCTTTCTGTAATTATTCTGTTTCTTTTCATCTTTATTTTCATTGCTCTCATCACACTTCCTGCATTTGAATCTATTGCTTTAATGCTCAGATACAGAGTTGTGCTATAGACTGAGAAGTCACAATAAGTTCTTTCAATATTTTAATTTTAATCATTTTAAACAAGCATTTGTGTAGAAAATCTATCTCTTTCAAAAAAACACCAACATGTCTAAGATGTTGATTGTGCTATACAGCCTCCCTTGAAATGATTTCTAGATGATACTTCCCAATATAGTCATTTTAATCATTCTTTTCACCCTCTGTCTATATGCTCATCAACAAATTTAGTTTTTTGCTTTCAGTCATTTACCCCAGGCATAAACTTGTAAAATTTTGATTGACAAGCACCAAGGGGGCTGGAGAAATGAGTCAGCGGTTAAGAGCACTGCTGCTCTTGCAGAGGACCCAAATTCAAATCCCAGCACACATGGTGACTAATAACCACTGATAACTTCAGTTCCAGGAGATCTGGTGCCCTCTTCTGACCTCCATGGGCATCACTTGACATGGGTGCACTTACATACATGTAGGCAATGTACTCATGCACATAAATATTAAAAACAAGAACCATGATGGCTGAAAACAAATTGACATTAATTAGATGGTTCCAATTTGACACGTTTCCAGAACACTCTCTTCTCCATGTATGTTTCCCATTCTCCAATGTTTTTCAAACTTTTAGTTGAAAAAAAAAATTAAAAAATTAAAATCCACTGTCTTCTTCAAATTTCATTATTTTTAAAGTCCTGTGAGATCATCTCACATAAGTATTTTACATCGTATCCATATGTATTCCATAGGCATCTTTGTTTTTGTTTGCAGAAGGACTGGGAATTTTAACTTGTACAAAATGTTTCTTCATAGATTTTCATACATAAGTACACATATACTGTGTACTTAAATAGCACTCCCTGCCTCTGTTGCTCGCTCTTATTCCCTCATCCTTGTTCCCTTCCATATCTCTCAGAGTTTCTCTTTTACATTCATGCAGCTTTTATTAGTCTCTGAATTCCACATATGAAAGAAAATATACAAAAACTATCTTTCTGAATCTGGATTACTTTATGTAACATAATAATCTCTGCATCTATTTTTTTGCAAAACACATGATTTTGTTCTTTATTGATAAATAAAACTCCACTGTATATGAATATATTATACTTTTTAAAACTAATTGTACATGGCAGGGACTACAGCAATAATAAATCTCTAAATAATTGGTAATCAATTTTTATATACTTTTTATTTGAGGTTTTTAGAGTCTTTTTTTATTTTTCTTATATGTGCATATTGTATATTGAGTATCCCCTTCCATAATCTCCCACCTTCCCTCATCTCACTACCTTCACTCCCATTTTTTTCTTTTGTTCCCTTAAACTGCTTTCATTTCTATTTTTAAATAATATGAACATGTATAATTTTATCAAAAATCTAACAATGACAAAAGTGAGAGAAAACATGAACTTTGCTTTTCTGAGACTGGCCAAATATGGTTATTGGACATCTAGGTTGGTTCCATAAACCAGCTATTATGAATAGCGGTGCAGTGAGCACTGCTGTGCATATGTCTATGTTATAGATTTACCTGAAGTCCTTTGAGTAAACACTGAGGGCTGATATAACTGTACCATAAGGCAGATCTATTCTTAGAGTTATTTTCAGTAAATTCACACTGACTTCCACAGTGGCTGTAGTACTGGTTTATGCAATCTGCCAGCAATGTAACATGCTCTCTTTTGTCCACATCCCAGCCAGCATTTGTTTTTTGATTTCTTGATGAATGCCATCCTGTTTGAGGTATAATGGAATCTCACTATAGTTTTGATTCAGTTTGTTGATAGTGATAGCTTTTAAATATTTTTATGTTTATGGCCATTAGAATTTTAACTTTTGTAAACTATTCATTTTGTTAGCCCATTTATTGATTGAACCGTTGATTTCTTGTTATTTAGCTGGTTGAGCTTTTTCTGTACTCTAGATAGAAACCCTATGTTGGATGTATAATTAGCCAAGATTTTCTCTGAGTCTGTAGGCTCTATCTGTACTAAAAAATAGTATCATATTCTGTATAAAAAGTTTTTTTTTTAATCATGAGATCCAATTTGTCAACTGTTGGCTTTCTATGCTGAGCAACTGGAATCCTTATCAGGGGAACTTCTTCCTTATACCTATGTTTTAAAATATTTTACCTGGTTTTGTCCTCAAATAGTTTCAGAATTTTGGGTCTTGTTAAGGTCTTTGATCCATTTGGAGTTGATTTTTTGCATGGTGAGAGATAGACACCACGATCATATCATGTGGACAGCCAGCATTCCAAAGAACAGTTGTTGAAGAGGATGTCTTTTCTCCCATGTTCATTTTTATCATTTTTTTTTCAAAAATCAGGCAGGTCTAGAGGTTTAGGTTTGTATCTGGGTCTTTGATTTTTTTTTTCCCCATTGATCGAGCATCTGTTTTTATATTACTAGCATGCTGCCTTTGTTATTACGATAACCTCTGAGAAAAAGTAACAGGATACTACTGGCATTATTCTTTTTGCTCAGAATTACTTTGACTATTTAGAATCTTTTGTTCTTACAGTTTGTAAGATACATTTCTATTTCTGTGAAGAATGCCATTGCTATTTGTTTTGGATTGCACTTAATCTGTATATAATTTTTTCTTTGGTGGAGTAGACATTTTCACACTATTGTCATCTAATCAAAGAGAATAGAATCTTTCCATCTTCTAATGTCTTCATATATCTTTTATTAGATTGAGTTATATTCCTTCTATGCCTATCTCTGTAGAGATTTGGGCATGAAGGGATGTTAGATTTTGTCAAATGCTCCTTTCATGTAATGAGAAGTCCATGGGATTTCTGTCCTTGAGTTCATTAATGTGATGTATTACATTATTGATTCCTGTATGTTGAGCCATCCCAGAATACCTAAAATTAAACCATCTTGACCATTATAAATTACCTTTCAATTGTGCTCTTGAATTTTATTTACCAACATTTATTGAGAAACCTTTGCATCTCTGTTTGTCAGGGAGATTGGTCTATAATTTCACTATGCTGCATCATTATCTGGTGTTGGTGTAAGAGTAACGTTAGTTTTGTGAAATGATTCTGGTAACATTCTTTTCTTTACTAATATATGGGATAGTTTGAGGGGAATTTGTATTAATTTGTTCTTAAATATTGGTAGAATTCAGCAGCAAATCTATCTGGGAATGTCTTTATATTTTAGAGGTTACATTTATTACTGCTACAATATTGTTACTTTTTATAGAACTGTTTAAGTCATTTATTTCTTCTTAGCTTAATTTTCTTAGGTCATATGCATCTAGTATTTCATTTTAGAGTTTTAATTTGGTGAACTATAAAATTTTAAGGTTCCTTATAATTTTCGTATTAAAATATTTTATTATTTTATTTTATGTGTATGTGTATGAGTGTGTTGACTGCATGTATGAGTGAACTCCTGTCATGAAGAGGGCATTAGATTTCCCTGGAACTTTAGTTAGGATGGTTTTTAGCCACCGGGTGTGTGCTGGGAATTAAAGCCAGGTCCTTTGCAAGAACAGCAAATGTTCTTAACCACTGAGCCATCTCTCCAGCCTTATGTCCTAATCATTTTCTGAATTTCTTTGGAACTTGGTGCAATGACTTGGTTCTTTATCTTTTATTTAATTAATTTGGATCTTCTTTCATTCCATTAATTTGGCTATGGGGTTTCTTTCTTGTCTTTTCAGAGAACTGAATTATTGTTTAAGTGACTCTTCCTTTTGTGTTTTAAATTTTCGATTCCATCAATTTATTCCATGATCTTAGTTGTTTCTATTTGCTGATTTTGGAATATACTTTTTCTTGTTTTTCTAAGACCCTAAGGTACATCAATAGGTTATTTGTTTGTAATCTTTGGTATTTTTCAAGTAGGCACTCTTAAATATAAACCTGCCATGTAGTTCTATTTTCACTGTACCCCAGAGGATTTGTTATTTTGTCTTTTCATTTTCATTGTGTTCTGGAGTTATTTTTACTTGATGCACATTCATTATTCACTTGTGTGTTGTTTACCATACATGAGTTCATGTAGTATGCACTATGGTTTCTCTTGCTCTTGATTTCTAGTTTTATTCCATTGTGATTAGACAAAATTTAAGAAACCATTCAAATTTCCCATATTTGTTAGGACTTCCTTTCCTACTGTATGCTTAAGAGAAAGTTTGATGGGCTTCTGAGAAGAGTTGGCATACTGAATTGTTTGGATGGAATGTTCTGTTTGTTAAATTCATTTTATCTCATATTATGTAAAACAGATGTTTATATGTTATTTTTGTCTGAATGCCCTGCATTTTGTTGAGAGTGAACTTTTGAAGTCACATACTCCTAAAAAAGAGTTAATCTGTGACTTTACATCTAGTGCTGCTATTTGTTTTATGAACTTGGGTCCACTTTGCTCAGTGTGCTTACTTTTAAAATTGTAATGTTTTGATGATTATTTCTTTAATCAGTATGAAATGACCTTCTTTATCTCCTCCAACTAGTTTTGTTTAAATTCTATTATATCAGCTATAAGGACAGTGGCGCCTACCTTATTCCTACCTCTAACTGCGCCCACACTCTATTTCACTACTTAGAGTACGTGAAATTGAACAGAGAGAGAAAGAGAGAGGGTCAAATTTGTGTCCCCAAATGTTCTTCTGTGTATCCATACACCTGAACCTGACCTGGCCTGGGTATCCTACCAAGAGTCACACCATTAAACAAGACTGGCTCTCTTCTCTCAATAGCCACTGGCTGCCGATAGTCTGCCAGATAGGTTTGGGGTTTCTTACATACTGGAAAGGATCATCCTGACTGAGATAACCCAGAACCAGAAAGTCAAACATCACAAGTTCTCTCTCACAGCTGAATGCTAGCTTTGATTTCTTAGATATGCATATTTCATTTGGAAAATACAGAGATCAGGAACTAATAAAGGATCATAGCACGGAGCTTGAGTTATAGGGGGCAGACTTTATAGGAGGGGAGATAGGATGCAGTAATATAAAGGGGGCGAGAGAAACACTAGAGTAGGAAATTGGGTTGGGAATGGGAAGGCAGAACAGAGAAGCGAGTATGGGAAGTGAAAACTAACACTAAAGACCTTTAGAAAAGTCATATGGAAAACTGCCACTACAGAAGCTTCTTAAAGTACTTACATATACATTTCAAAAAGAGATTAAAAAGATCTTCTCTTTAAATCCAAGCTGCAAGTCTGTCCTTTTCTCAGAGAATTGAAACTGAATAGAGTTTTCTTGGAATATGTGTCTTATATTCATTTTGAGCTTCCACCCTCTTCATTTGCTCAACTACTGTTCTAGGGTGGTTCTTTCCTGTGGTTTCATGGATATGTTTTTCTTTCTCTTCAGTCAGAAGGATTCCTTCAAATACCTTCTTGAAAGCTGGCTTAGTGGTCACAAATTTCATTACCCTGCTTTTAATCATAGAATATTTTTCTTCATTTTTCAATTATGACATAATTTTGCTGGGTATAGCAGTCTGGATTTTCCATTGTTGTCTTTCAGAGCTTGAAATACATTATTATAAACTCTCCTAGGTTTTAATGCTTTGTTTCAAAAATCTCATTAGTCTTATCAGGTGGCCTTTATGTATGACTTGGTGTTTCTGCTGACTTTTTCTATATTTCTTTATTATTCTGTATATTTAGTTTTTAACAGCATTAAATGGCATTTGGGGTTCTTTTGATATCTGTTCAGTGTACATGCTGCACATGGATAGGCATCTCTATCTCCAGATTTGGAAATTTTTTGTTACAATTTCTTTCCTCTATGCTTTTAGCATGAAATTCTCCTTTTTTGCCTCTGATTTGAAGATTTAGTTTTTTCAGACTGTCCCAGATAACTCAAATGTTCCACTTGCATTGATTTTATTTTATTTATTTATAATTATTCTATGTGTATGAGTGGTTTGCCTGCATGTATGTAAGTGCACCTCTGTCATGCAATATCCACAGATGCCAGAAGATGGTGTTCGATCCTGTAGAACTTGAGTTAAGGACAGTTGTTACCCTCTTGTGGGTGTTGTGAACCAAACCTGGGTCCTCTACAAAAGCAGCAGTACCCTGAAATGCTTTAATTCTACCTCATTTATGTCACAATCGTCAGGGTCCCCGTACGGGCCACCATTTGTCGCGAGCATCAGGTTCCCCGTACGGGCCACCATTTGTCGCGAGCCGGGACTCTGTCCTACGGGCCACCATTTGTCGCGAGCATCAGGGTCCCCGTACGGGCCACCATTTGTCGCGAGCATCAGGGTCCCCGTACGGGCCACCATTTGTCGCGAGCATCAGGGTCCCCGTACGGGCCACCATTTGTCGCGAGCATCAGGGTCCCCGTACGGGCCACCATTTGTCGCGAGCATCAGGGTCCCCGTACGGGCCACCATTTGTCGCGAGCATCAGGGTCCCCGTACGGGCCACCATTTGTCGCGAGCATCAGGGTCCCCGTACGGGCCACCATTTGTCGCGAGCATCAGGGTCCCCGTACGGGCCACCATTTGTCGCGAGCATCAGGGTCCCCGTACGGGCCACCATTTGTCGCGAGCATCAGGGTCCCCGTACGGGCCACCATTTGTCGCGAGCATCAGGGTCCCCGTACGGGCCACCATTTGTCGCGAGCATCAGGGTCCCCGTACGGGCCACCATTTGTCGCGAGCATCAGGGTCCCCGTACGGGCCACCATTTGTCGCGAGCATCAGGGTCCCCGTACGGGCCACCATTTGTCGCGAGCATCAGGGTCCCCGTACGGGCCACCATTTGTCGCGAGCATCAGGGTCCCCGTACGGGCCACCATTTGTCGCGAGCATCAGGGTCCCCGTACGGGCCACCATTTGTCGCGAGCATCAGGGTCCCCGTACGGGCCACCATTTGTCGCGAGCATCAGGGTCCCCGTACGGGCCACCATTTGTCGCGAGCATCAGGGTCCCCGTACGGGCCACCATTTGTCGCGAGCATCAGGGTCCCCGTACGGGCCACCATTTGTCGCGAGCATCAGGGTCCCCGTACGGGCCACCATTTGTCGCGAGCATCAGGGTCCCCGTACGGGCCACCATTTGTCGCGAGCATCAGGGTCCCCGTACGGGCCACCATTTGTCGCGAGCATCAGGGTCCCCGTACGGGCCACCATTTGTCGCGAGCATCAGGGTCCCCGTACGGGCCACCATTTGTCGCGAGCATCAGGGTCCCCGTACGGGCCACCATTTGTCGCGAGCATCAGGGTCCCCGTACGGGCCACCATTTGTCGCGAGCATCAGGGTCCCCGTACGGGCCACCATTTGTCGCGAGCATCAGGGTCCCCGTACGGGCCACCATTTGTCGCGAGCATCAGGGTCCCCGTACGGGCCACCATTTGTCGCGAGCATCAGGGTCCCCGTACGGGCCACCATTTGTCGCGAGCATCAGGGTCCCCGTACGGGCCACCATTTGTCGCGAGCATCAGGGTCCCCGTACGGGCCACCATTTGTCGCGAGCATCAGGGTCCCCGTACGGGCCACCATTTGTCGCGAGCATCAGGGTCCCCGTACGGGCCACCATTTGTCGCGAGCATCAGGGTCCCCGTACGGGCCACCATTTGTCGCGAGCATCAGGGTCCCCGTACGGGCCACCATTTGTCGCGAGCATCAGGGTCCCCGTACGGGCCACCATTTGTCGCGAGCATCAGGGTCCCCGTACGGGCCACCATTTGTCGCGAGCATCAGGGTCCCCGTACGGGCCACCATTTGTCGCGAGCATCAGGGTCCCCGTACGGGCCACCATTTGTCGCGAGCATCAGGGTCCCCGTACGGGCCACCATTTGTCGCGAGCATCAGGGTCCCCGTACGGGCCACCATTTGTCGCGAGCATCAGGGTCCCCGTACGGGCCACCATTTGTCGCGAGCATCAGGGTCCCCGTACGGGCCACCATTTGTCGCGAGCATCAGGGTCCCCGTACGGGCCACCATTTGTCGCGAGCATCAGGGTCCCCGTACGGGCCACCATTTGTCGCGAGCATCAGGGTCCCCGTACGGGCCACCATTTGTCGCGAGCATCAGGGTCCCCGTACGGGCCACCATTTGTCGCGAGCATCAGGGTCCCCGTACGGGCCACCATTTGTCGCGAGCATCAGGGTCCCCGTACGGGCCACCATTTGTCGCGAGCATCAGGGTCCCCGTACGGGCCACCATTTGTCGCGAGCATCAGGGTCCCCGTACGGGCCACCATTTGTCGCGAGCATCAGGGTCCCCGTACGGGCCACCATTTGTCGCGAGCATCAGGGTCCCCGTACGGGCCACCATTTGTCGCGAGCATCAGGGTCCCCGTACGGGCCACCATTTGTCGCGAGCATCAGGGTCCCCGTACGGGCCACCATTTGTCGCGAGCATCAGGGTCCCCGTACGGGCCACCATTTGTCGCGAGCATCAGGGTCCCCGTACGGGCCACCATTTGTCGCGAGCATCAGGGTCCCCGTACGGGCCACCATTTGTCGCGAGCATCAGGGTCCCCGTACGGGCCACCATTTGTCGCGAGCATCAGGGTCCCCGTACGGGCCACCATTTGTCGCGAGCATCAGGGTCCCCGTACGGGCCACCATTTGTCGCGAGCATCAGGGTCCCCGTACGGGCCACCATTTGTCGCGAGCATCAGGGTCCCCGTACGGGCCACCATTTGTCGCGAGCATCAGGGTCCCCGTACGGGCCACCATTTGTCGCGAGCATCAGGGTCCCCGTACGGGCCACCATTTGTCGCGAGCATCAGGGTCCCCGTACGGGCCACCATTTGTCGCGAGCATCAGGGTCCCCGTACGGGCCACCATTTGTCGCGAGCATCAGGGTCCCCGTACGGGCCACCATTTGTCGCGAGCATCAGGGTCCCCGTACGGGCCACCATTTGTCGCGAGCATCAGGGTCCCCGTACGGGCCACCATTTGTCGCGAGCATCAGGGTCCCCGTACGGGCCACCATTTGTCGCGAGCATCAGGGTCCCCGTACGGGCCACCATTTGTCGCGAGCATCAGGGTCCCCGTACGGGCCACCATTTGTCGCGAGCATCAGGGTCCCCGTACGGGCCACCATTTGTCGCGAGCATCAGGGTCCCCGTACGGGCCACCATTTGTCGCGAGCATCAGGGTCCCCGTACGGGCCACCATTTGTCGCGAGCATCAGGGTCCCCGTACGGGCCACCATTTGTCGCGAGCATCAGGGTCCCCGTACGGGCCACCATTTGTCGCGAGCATCAGGGTCCCCGTACGGGCCACCATTTGTCGCGAGCATCAGGGTCCCCGTACGGGCCACCATTTGTCGCGAGCATCAGGGTCCCCGTACGGGCCACCATTTGTCGCGAGCATCAGGGTCCCCGTACGGGCCACCATTTGTCGCGAGCATCAGGGTCCCCGTACGGGCCACCATTTGTCGCGAGCATCAGGGTCCCCGTACGGGCCACCATTTGTCGCGAGCATCAGGGTCCCCGTACGGGCCACCATTTGTCGCGAGCATCAGGGTCCCCGTACGGGCCACCATTTGTCGCGAGCATCAGGGTCCCCGTACGGGCCACCATTTGTCGCGAGCATCAGGGTCCCCGTACGGGCCACCATTTGTCGCGAGCATCAGGGTCCCCGTACGGGCCACCATTTGTCGCGAGCATCAGGGTCCCCGTACGGGCCACCATTTGTCGCGAGCATCAGGGTCCCCGTACGGGCCACCATTTGTCGCGAGCATCAGGGTCCCCGTACGGGCCACCATTTGTCGCGAGCATCAGGGTCCCCGTACGGGCCACCATTTGTCGCGAGCATCAGGGTCCCCGTACGGGCCACCATTTGTCGCGAGCATCAGGTTCTCTTCACTATGATGCTGTCTCTCACTATGATGCTGTAGTCGTTGTTCTGTTCTATTACATACCTAGCTGTTTATATAGCATTTCCAACAGCCCTTCCCCCAGGCCGGTACCAATCAGGGCACACACACGTGCAGCGGGCAGGCAGAGTGGCAGCTCACTGGCCACGTAGCAAGATCATCAGGCTGGCAGCACCTGTTTTGGGGCTCACCATACTTCAGAGTTGGGGTAAACAAGCGGGATTCACGAGCCTTGGCAATCAGCCAAGAGTTGAAGTAAACAGCACGAGGTTTGGCAGCCAGCCAGGGCTCCATCTTTGGCTGGCTCGGCTGTGCTCGCTTCCCACACATTTACATGTGCCAGTACTTTACTCCCCTTATAATCCGTTCTACTGGCTAGGCTTTCCAATGAACTTTTACTGAATTTTTTACTTTCAGTATTTCATTTTTTTCAATATTTCTGTTTATTGAATTTGACAATCATTTCTATTCATTTTCTTTTTATTATTATGTTCTCTTGGAATTTATTCAGGAGTGTAAGTACTCTGAGTTCTTTTAATGTGTGTATTTTCATTGTTTTGATTTTTCTGAGATTTTGTCTGATTCAATCTCATCCTAACCCATTACCATAGGATTAGATGTTTTGGAGAACTTACATTGCCTTGTTGTTTCATGCTGATTAACTTTTATGCAAGAGTTATGAGACATTACTATATTTCAAATTTCGATTTTCAGAGACTTGCCAATTATGTTTAAACATGAAGAATACTAGTCATATACAATGCTAATCAAAAAATAGTGTTTTGCAGTACTACAGAACTTTAAGACCCTGATTAATCCCAACTCATTAATAGTAGGAGACTTTAATACCCCTTTGTCTCCATTAGGTAGGTTAACAGGACAGAAAATTGACAGAAAGATTTCTGAATTAAACAATACCATACATACATCAAATAGGCCTAACAGACATCTACCTAATATTCCACCTAAGCACTAAAGAATGCAATTTCTATTCAGTGCCCCATAGAACTTTCTCCAAAATTGAACATATACTGGGCACAAAATGAACCTCAACAAATACAAAAAGATTGAAATAATCCCATGCATTCTATCAGACCACAATGCAACAAAGCTTAAAATCAACAACCGAAGAAATCCTAGTAATTACATGAACACATGGAAGTTAAACAACACACTCCTGAATAATGAATGGATTATTATTGAATAATAATTGAATTGTGTATTATAATTTATCTTTAATCATGACATAGTGGTTTGCTAGGGATGCAGAAAATACTACAACTTAGTTGTGTAAGCATCAGAAATTTATTGTCTATTATTTATGGAGTACAGAGGTTTGGAATCAAAGTATCTGCAGGCTGGTTCCCATTGAGGACTATGTAAGTGACTCTAAATCATGTTTTTTTCCCTCCTGTTGCTTTGCTGGCAAACCATGGCCTTTTTGGCTTATAAATGTGCTAGTTGATCTCTGCCTATATAGTTTTTTCTTTTTGTAAAATTCCCTTTTATACGTTCTTTATACATGGTACTGTGTTACATAAGGACTTTTCCACACAAGTATATATTTTACATTGAGCATATCCCCACATACCTCAGACTCACCTCTTTGTCCTTCCTCCCCTCTCCTGCTGGACTGTTTTGTTTCCCCATACTGTTTTGTGTCAAATTTTATGTCATATATACACACATGGCTTTTATGTATCTGTATAAAATCTAGGAACCAGAAACAAAAAGCAACATATGATATTTGTCTTTCCAAGACTGTCTGCCTTCATATCAACATGGCCTTCTTCCTGAGTGTGTTATCTACTTTTGTGTCTGCCCCCTCCTGTTTAATAAGGACAGAGCTCTATAGGATTAGGCTTATACTAATGAACCTCAAAATTGTTTTCCAAATAAAATTACCTCACAGACCCTGGGGACTAGGACTTCGAAATCTTTTTTTTTTGAGTTCTCAATCCAAGCCACAACATGGGTCATGGCTGAATAGTACTAAAATGTCTGTGTAGGCATTCCTTGTCCAAACCAAGCTTTGACCCCTAAAACCAAGCTATTCAACATGGGCAAAATTGCATATTGATTTGAAGATGCAACATGGTATTGAGTGTTGATTTGGGGTGGTCCTTTCTGACCTTCACAACCACAGGAAATAATTTGTATGATTGTAATTATACTTCTTTTTATTTCAGAAGCTGACATATCTTTCAAGGTGTTTAAAAAGTTAATAAGGAAACTGAATAGTGATTTTTACAGTCATGTTTTTATCCACTTCACTCTACTTTGTATTGGGTCTTAAAAGCCTAGACGATAGTTTAGCTATTTATTAAAATACACTATAAAAATACAAGGATTTTATTAATCATAATATAATCTGTAAGATTGGGTTCCTGAACGAAATAAAAGTATTCCTGGAATTAAATGAAAAAGACAATAAAACACAACAAATCATCTGAGACACGTTGAAAGCAGTCCTTAGAAGGAACTTTATAGCTCTAAGTGCTTACATTAAAAAATCAGAGAAAAACACAAATGACTTAATATTGCAAATGACTTAATATTGCAACTCAAGATACTTGAAAAGCAACAACAAATGAAACCCAAACCCAGCAGACAAGAAGAAATAACAAAAATCAGAGCAGAAATTAATGGAATAGAAAGAAAGAAAACAATGCAAGAATCAGCAGATCCAAGAGCTGGGTCTTTGAAAAGATCCAAAATATTAACAGACCTCTAGCTCAGTTAACCAAAAGAAAGAAAGAGCACCTCCAAATCAACAAAATCAGAGATGAAAGGGGAAACATCACGACAGACACGAAAAAGATCCAGAACATTAGAAAGGAATACTTTAAAAACCTATACGCTACTAAATTTGAAAACCTTAAAGAAATGGACAGGTACCGAAAATCATGGAAACCACCAAAATTAACCAAGAAGAGATTAACAACTTAAATAGACCAATAATACATAAGGAAATTAAAACAGTAATACAAAACCTCCCAACTAAAAAAAGCCCTGAATCAGTTGGATTTACAGTAGAATTCAACCAGACATTTAAACAAGATCTACATCCAATACTACTTAATTTATTCATAGAAATGAGGGAGAACTTCCAAATTCCTTCTATTAAGCCAGCATCACTCCAATACGAAAGCCAGGTAAAGATACAAACAAAAAAGAAAACTATAGACCCATATCCTTAATGAAAATAGATGGAAAAATTTCCAACAAAATACTTGCAAACCATGGTGCTGGCAAAACTGGATCTCCACTTGTAGAAGAATGAAACTAAATCCCTCTCTTTCAGTGTGCACAAAAGTCAACTGCAAATGGTTCAAAGACCTCAATGTAAAGCCTGAAACTCTGAAACTATTAGAAGAAAACATTGGGGAAAACCTACAAGATGTAGGTGTAGGAAAGGATTTTCTAAACTGAACATCAATTGTTCAGGAAACAAGGGTTCCTGAATGAGAGACATGTGCAGCTAGGTATTTATAGCTAGCTGCATCTATTTATTCCCTAATTCTTAATCAAGGAGAAAAACTGGAAGCATTCTCATTGAAATCAGGAACCAGGCAAGGCTGTCAACTATCTCCACTCCTTTTTAACATAGTACTTGAAACACTTGCATGAGCAATAGGACAAGAGAAGGAAAATAAAGGAGTAATAATTGGAAAAGAAGAGATCAAATTATCTCTTTTTGTAGACAAGATATTATATCTAAGAGATGCCAAAAATTCCACCAGAAAACTGCTAGAAATGACTAACACTTTCAGTAAATTGGCAGGTTACAAAATTAATCTACAAAAGGCTGTAGCCTTTCTATGTAAGAATAACAAGCATTCTGAGAAGGAGTCATGGAAACACTCCCTTTCACAAAAGCTGCAAAAAAATAAAAATATCCCAGAATAAACCTGAACAAAGATATTAAAAACCTCTACAATTAAAAATT
>NW_008336076.1:3824726-3825905 GCF_000622305.1 Nannospalax galili | reverse complement strand
CCTATCTTTCACCTTGCACAAAAGTCAACTCCAAAGGGATCAAAGACCTCAATGTGAAACCTGAAACTCTGAAAATGTTAGAAAATATTGGCAATACCTACAAGATATAGGTGTAGGAAAGGATTTTCTAAACTGAACATCAATTGTTCAGGAAACAAGGGTTCCTGAATGAGAGACATGTGCAGCTAGGTATTTATAGCTAGCTGCATCTATTTATTCCCTAATTCTTAATCAAGCCCTGTATGCAGTCATCAGCTTTATGTCAACTATCTACTTAGATGCCACTTACTCCTTCCACCTTATCTAGTTGAAATTAAAATATTTACAGAAATAATTTTTTCATGGGAAGCAGAAAAGCTAATGGGGTGGTGAAACTAGATTGGTTTATGCTCTAACAATTTTTAGTTTGCCATCTCAAGTTATGCAGTAATACTTTAAAATAAAATATAAAGCAAAAAACTGAGCCAAATAAAAGCTTAGTTTCTTCTGGTGCTTTAAAATCATTCCTGAAAACAAAAACAAACTTTCAAAATTAAAAGTACCAGACTGGTGGAATTAACCTTCTTGGATGTTTAACAGCCATAGTTTGAGTCCTATATTAATGTGGTCAGAGGGACTTAAAGGACAGTTTTTGCCACTTGCCCTCTAAGGTTGATTAAGTTCCAGAGCACTATAGAACTAAAATATTCAAAGAGATTGAGGAAGACATCAGAAGATGGAAGGACCTCCCATGCTCATTTATTGGAAGAATTGATATTGTGAAAATGACCATCCTACCAAAAGCCTTTTGTAGATTCAATGCAATGCCAATCAAAATCCCCATGACATTCTTCACAGGGTTGGAAAAATACTAAGATTCATATGGAAGCACAAAAGACCTCAGAGAGCCAAAGCAAACCTGAGTACTAAGAGCAATGCTGGGGGCATTATTATACCAGATTTGAAACTTTATTACACAGCTATAGCCATAAAAACAACATGGTAGTGGCACAAAAATAGACCCACAGATCAATGAAACAAAACTGAAGACCCAAATATGAGTACATGCAATTTCAGCCACCTGGTATTTGACAAGGGTGCCAAGAACACTCACTGGAGGACAGACAGCATGTTCAGCAAATGGTGCTGGCAAAACTGGATTTCCACCTGTAGAAGAATGAAACTAAATCCCTATCTTTC
>NW_008336076.1:3823465-3824388 GCF_000622305.1 Nannospalax galili | reverse complement strand
GATCAAGGAACAAAATGTCTAGTCAAGTTTTATCTGAGAATGTTTGGGTTGTCCCCAAGCTTTATCTGCATAGCACATGGTAATTAAAAGCACCAGACTGGTGGGACTAACCTTCCTGGATGTCTAACAGCCATACTTTGAGGCCTATACTAATCTGGTCAGAGGGACTTAAAGACAGTTTTTGCTCCTTGCCCTCTAAGGTTGACTAAGTTCAGGGGACTATGGAACATCTCTCAAAATGTCCTGTAACTGTGGTGAGTCACCTGTCCTCTTGAGCAAGGAGTCCATGGAGACCCCACCAGATGGACTTGAACCAGTGCCCAGTCTACAAAGAGGAGGGTCAACACAGAGGAAACATTTCCTCCATGCTTCCAAGTGAAGCCAGCCACAGTCAAGTAGGACCTTTGATTTATCTTCACATAGATAGAACTGGTAAAAGAAAGGAACCAGGGGCTCCTTCCAAGCCAATGTGACCCCTGAGGAACAGATCCGCAAATGACCTTAAGAGGAAAAATAAATTGATTTATGTGGGCTATCTGCACACTCTTAAGCACCCACAAGGAAAAGTATAACCAGTTTAACGGAATCAATAAAATTCTTTAAGAGTCCAAGCGCTACATAACAAGAAACAATGCCAGACAGGAGATACCCTCCTTTGAGTTGTGGCCAGGGTGTTCACCTTGCACAAAAGTCAACTCCAAAGGGATCAAAGACCTCAATGTGAAACCTGAAACTCTGAAAATGTTAGAAAATATTGGCAATAGTACTCTATCAGAAACAGGTGTAGAAACAGACTTCCAAAATCAGACATCAATTGCTCAGAAATTAAGATTGACAGACAACAAGTGGGATATCATTAAACTAAAATGCTTTGGGACAGCAAAGGAAACAATCAAGGAAGTGAAGAGAAAACCCACAGAGTG
>NW_008336076.1:3810219-3819725 GCF_000622305.1 Nannospalax galili | reverse complement strand
GGGAAAAACATGATGGAGGGGTGAGACAATGTAAGAGATAAACAATGCCTAGCTAGTTTTGAAAACCAGAGAGAATCATATTACTCCTACAACCTACTGACAATACATAGCAGATCAAGAAATATATGTATAAGTAAGGTTTATCTGAGAACAACTGGTCTTTGCCTAAGATTTATCTACATGGCACACAGAAATTAAAAGTACCAGACTTGTGGAAATAACCTTCTTGGATGTTTAACAGAAATACTTTGAGGCCTATAATAATTTGGTCAGAGGAACAGAAAGGAAAGTTTTTCCTCCTTGCCCTCCTAGGTCGACCAGTTCCAGCGGACTATGAGAATCTCTGAATATGTACTGTCCTCTTGATCAAGAAGGCCAAGGAGACTCCACCAGATGGAATTGAACCAGTGTCCAGTCTATAAAGAGGAGGGTCAACACAGAGGAATCATTTCCTCCATGCTTCCAGCAAAACCAGCCATGATGGAGCAGGACCTTTGACTTATCATCACATAGGCAAAACTGTTAAAAGAAAGGAGACAGGGGCTCCTCCCCATCCCATATGACCCCTGAGGAACAGACCCTCAAATGACCTTAAGAACAAAAATAAATTAGTTTATCTGGGTCAACTGTATCACCTTAAACACCCAAAAGGAAAGTATAACCAAAGATTAAAGGGGCCAATATAATTCCTTAAGAGTCCATATGTATAGCTAAAGGCTACATAACAAGAAACAACACCAGACAGGAGATACCTTCTTTTGAGTTGTTGGCCAGGGTGTCCCAAGAGACTCCTAGACAGTAACCCAGCATAGAACTGGGAAAATGAACAGCAGACCCCAATCTTATCTAAATGAATATTGGCAACTGATTGCTGCTAGATGAGGAAGAGCTGATCTTCCTAAAACAAGAAACTCCAGATAGGCTGACTAGACTCAATGGATAGACATGCACTGGGGAACAGCTGGGAGCACTGACAACACAGTGGGCCGTAACAGGGATGACAGAGTATATGGGCATCAGTGGGGTGGGGGTGGGGGTTGGAGGGTGTCATTTGGGATGTAGGTATATAAATGAATAAGATTTTGGGGGATGTTCTGTATGAAATACACAAAAAAGTCAACAAATAAAAAAGTTATATTTGAGGAAGAAGCATAAAAATTTGCTTTATGTTAATTAGTAGACATGAAAAACGTTGCCATTGAAATCTATGTGATGACTTTATATCCATGCTTAGGTGCCAAGGATCTTAGAAAGTAATTGACTATAACTAGTAATAATCAGATACATAGAGGTTAGAGTCACATGTGCAAACATCTAAGTGTTAATAGGATTAAAAATGAGTTTTTTCAGTGTGAAACAGTATATTTTAAAATGGAATCTTCATTTCTTTTGTAAAGGTTAAACCTCATTCAACTTTATGTTTTATAAGGTTTATACTGAGTTCAATATTGTATAACTATATTACTTCAACTGTGAACCTAAACATTTACAGCCAATTTAAAAGAGATGCATCCTTGCCATGGAAATTGTTATTGAATATATTAATTGTTGTAATGAAATGCTTCTTCTAATCATGTGGTTATTAAATAAATAATTAAAAATAGTGTTTTGACATCTTATAAGCTGGTTGTCTATTTTCCATTGGTGTCTTCTTTGAAATTTATGGGCACAACTTTCATATATATATGTGTATATATATATATACATATATATGTATATATATATATATATACTCACACACATATATATGCAGGTGAACACCCCTCATCCTACTTTTACTGCATTGCATGCTATCCATGGCTTCACTTCTGTAGTTTGCTGGCTTGAAATGAGTCAGCAAAACTTTGACTACTAAACAATTCCAAATACACTTTTTCCTTCTAATTTTAGCTGATCCTGATTTTGTCAGCTGTGCTTTTTCATATGGTTTGTGCTTGTCTGATCTTTAGTGTAAAAATGTATTATTTTTAGTCTTTGGCAAGGAGCTTTGTTGAAAACACTGTTGTAGGTTCCATTCATATATTATTGAAGTTCATCAGATATCCTTTAACCACCTCTGAACTATTCTTATATTCTTTATAAAACTTGTGATAAGAAATTTAAAAAATCTTTTTCTTATTTGCTTTTAAATTATTTAGATAACTGTAAGTACTCATGGTATAATCTACTTATGTATTCTGTTTTATTTATTTTATTTTTACTATTTTTATTATTACTACTTTATTTTTCTAAGCTTATAAACACATGCAATATTCAATATGCTTTTATGCAATACTAATTTTTTTTACATTTTAAGTATTTGATTCATATGGAACCCTATAATTTTGCATATTATGAGATGGCATCAAAATTCACTTTCTTGTGTGTGTTTATTTTACATGATACCATATGTTGAAAACTTTTCCTTTTGCTACTCATATACAATGCCATATTTACCAAAAATCTCAGACAGGTCTCTCTGTTACTTTGGTTCAATTTGCCTAGGTTTTTGTTAATGTTACTGTCTTATACTCTTTCAGTTTTCACTATTCATTCCACTATTTGCAAATAATTTTCAGAACCAGTTCTATTTTATTCATATATGAGAGAGAGAGAGAGAGAGAGAGAGAGAGAGAGAGAAAATTTGGTTAGTTTCATATTAAATCCATAGATGTCTTGGATAAAATGGACATGTATAGATCATTTAATCTTTCAGGAGAGAACACAGCATGTCTCTACTAACCAGGTGTCTTTGAAGCTATTTCTTTTATTTCTGATTTCTCTCAATTCTGCCCACACTATTACTTTCTTCATACAGATATAAGCAGAGGGAACAAAAAGAGTATAACCAAAACAACAGAATATTGTGCAAAGAGCAATCATCCTTAAATTTCATATCTTAGGACCAAACCAGGAACCCATGGTGTCATCCAACCTTGAAGGCATGAGAAATCTTTTCAGTACCAATTAGGCTTACAATGTAATAGTCTTGAGAGAAGATAGGTGGACCTACCTTCAGAGGCATGCATCACAGATGAAAGAGTGCCAATGGGCTAGAAACAGTGGCTGCCACACTCTTTAAATATTAGGACAGAATTCTTGGAAGTGAAATTGTAGGAAAGCTTGCAGTAAATAATAAAAAACAAATTAAATGTAAATAATCAAAACTCAAAATTGAAGCATGGAGAATTGCTAGAAATAAAGGAGGAGATTTCATAATGATAGAAAAGTTTGTTCAGTGAGAACATAGCAAAATAAGTATGTGTTCACCTAACCAATCATTTTTTTAAAATATTTTATTAATTATTTTTATTTTATGTGTATGCATGTATTACCTGCATGTTGGTAAGTGCACCCATGTTATGCAATGCCTACGGAGGACAGAAAAGGCAGTTGGATCCCCTGGAACTGGAGTTAACAGACATTTGTTTGCTGCCATGTGGGTGCTGGGATTCGAACCTGGGTCTTCTACAAAAACAGTCAGTGTTCTTAACCACTGAGCCATATCTCCAGTCCCCTAACCAATCATTTTTAAAAAGAATATGAATAATGGGATAAGAAGTGAAATATGTGATCATAGTGTTAGCACTGAACTTTGCCACAATATGTTAAAAACAGTGTGCCAATATTGGCCTTTTAGGAATTTGAGAATCATATTGCTTCCTGCTCCCCTCTGTACTTACATGGTTTGCATACCCCAAAGTGGGAACTATTGAGTTAAAAAACAGTCAATCTTCTCTAACAGAGTGATGCTAGACAAGTCAAACAGACTCTGGGGATGAACTCACACAAACTTGATTCAACAGGCTGTAACATATATGACAGAATGCATGAATTTTTGTGGGCAGGCTATGTGTGGGTCCAGAAGGGAAGGGTGTCTAAATATGTATGAAATCCACAAAAATTCAATTGAAATATACATTGCGGGGGGAGGGGGAGAATACATTCTCTTTGAGTCCAAGCCTATTCAGTGCAATTCATATCATTGCCACCAGATGGTAGTGGTTATCTGCTCTAAAGTGCACACTGAGCAATTTCACAAATGTCAGTATCTACCAAAACCATGAAAAAAGCCACGACAACCAGTTCAATTATTAATACATTGTTATAGACTCATTGTTTTTAAACAAACATTTTAAGGCCTTACTGGAGTTTAACCCATAAGGAATCAAGAAATGAAACTATACTTTAAACTGATTATGGATCAGTGGAACAAATTGATAAGTCTAATCTGAGGGGAGACACTGTGTGATAAGAACTCAGAACAGAAGCAGAGGGTGCTATGTGCTCATGTAACAGAGCTCTTATTTTAAACCGAAAAAGGCTTCCTGAAAGGACAAGGTTCTCAATAACAGTACCACCATCTGGCAGAGCAATTGATTGGAAAGAAAATTAAATGAGTTAGCCAACTAAATGATGATTGGAAAGAACACTAATTATTTTTGTTTTTGTTTTTTTTTTGTAATTGTTGTTCACACTGAGGTACCAAAAAATTCTCATGAGAGTGGAATGCAGAAAACTAGAGCCCTGAAATAATCTCATTACCTGCTATTCAAAAACAGTCTGGAGGACTGTTTAGAAGAAACATAAGAAACACCATTCCCCAGACCACAGCTGTTTTGGAGGTAGATTTTTTTTTAATTTTATTTATTATTTTTATTTTATGTGTATGCATGTATTGCCTGCATGTAGGTAAGTGCACCCATATCATGCAATGCCCACAGAGGACAGATGAGGCTGTCAGATGCCCTGGGACTGGAGTTATGGACATCATTAGGTGCCATGTTGGTGCCAGGATTTGAACCTGGGTCTTCTGCAAGAACAATCAGTGTTCTTAACCACTGAGCCATCTTTCCAGCCCCAGAGGTAGATTTTTAAATATTTTATTGATCTTCTGTGCATTTCATACAATTCTTAATTAAATTTAGACCCCCTCCCCCATCCATGCCTCCTACCCTCTACCAGACCTTATGTACCCTGCCATACATGTTAAGTCCTACCTAGTCAAGCATTTGTACCCAGATGTCCTTCAGTGCAAATTTATCCACTGGAGTCTAGTCAGCTGTCTAGCACTCTTTTGTAAAGCATTCTCTCCCTCACCCAGTAGTAATCAATCAATCTTCAATAGTTCCCAGACTAGGGCGGGCCATCACCAGTTCCCTCCCTCTACTTTGGGCCCTTGTCTGCTTGTCTGATTGAGTTGGCATGGGTTCTATTCTCGATGCCTCCATTGCCATAAGTTCACATGTGCAAGCTTCCAGTGGCCTCAAAGTCTCTGCTTTCCTGTGTTCATAAATCAGCCCTGGCTCTTACAACATTTCCACCTCCTCTTCCACAGCCATGGGTGGATGAGGTTTAATATAGGAGACCTATCCAGGGCACATACACTTTTTTTTTAATTTATTTATTATTTTTATTTTATGTGTATGCGTGTATTGCCTGCATGTAGGTAAGTGCACCCAAGTTCTGCAATGCCCATGGAGGACAGAAGAAGCTGTCAGATCCCCTGGAACTGGAGTTATGGACAGTTGTTAGCTGCCATGTGGGTGCTGGGATTCGAACCTAAGGTCTTCTGAAAGAACAGCCCATGTTCTTAACTGCTGGGCCATCTCTCCAGCACATAAGGCACACACACTTTAAAGGCAGATTTTAACAAATATTTAAGTAATGAGTAAATACTCCTTGTGGATACAAAAGGGAATTAAAGACACCACAAGTTGATGAAGTTTTCAGTTCCCTATGAGACCATCAACTTATATGCAGTTTGTGGTTGAAAGATTGTTATGTGGCACATGATGAATTTTGTCAGAATGTGATCTTTTAAGGTTTTATCAAAGTCTGGCCAACACAAAAGAAGGGAAACCACCAATGTCATTGCCTGTGGTAGTTTTGTACTTCCTGGGGCAGGGTTGGAGTATGTGTGAAGTTCAGAGCCAAGTGGACTCAGTTAAAGACTTCGTTTTAGAATTACATAAAACTCCCTCTCCCACATCACCTTACCATTACATCCCTAAAGGACTATTTAGCAGGTTTCTTTTTACCCAATACATCATATCTCCCACTTAGCAAAATGTTATTGTGCTCTTAAAGGCAATTACCCCATGTGAGGAGAGTGAGCAAGGTCAGAGCCAGAACCAGACACAACAGAGATACTGGAATTATCAGACAGTGAACTTTGATTAATACACCCAAAGAAATAATAGGACAAGTAGACACGTGTGGTGTAGTTTTTTCCTAAGAACTGAAACATGGCCTTTTTTAGGCAAGCTCATTAAAAGTTAGAAAGGAAATGAAAGTTCAAGGCTCAGGAAGTAAACAGAGCTCACAAGTCTTAGAAGTTCCTCAAACGTCTACGATTCACAATTTCCATCCAAAGGATTCTCTAAACAATACTAATTTCTGGGAACAGGAGACACTACAACCAGCAGAGGTGTCTATAAGTATGTGGGAATGACCAGGGCTACAGCTTTTGTAAGCTGTCCTCCATCTAGGGTAGCCTTCAGACGATGCAGCTGCCATAGAGCCATCCATGCTCTATAAGTAACCCCAATATGCTCACTGGTTCACTAAGTTGGGTGAAATCATGTCTGTGGTCTGTTGTTGGTACCCCATCATGGATGGATAGGTTTTTATTTACTTCTCCCCATGAAAAGTCACACAACAACATACAAGAATAGGTGAGTAATATAAGGAAAAATACGGAAATTATTAAGAAAGTAACAAAAAGGAACGGTGTCCATCAAAATCACTGCAACAGGTATGAAGAGGATGAGCACCTGTGAAGGGCTCGATTTGACTGAACACAACAGAGAACAGTCTCTGGGTTTGACGATATATCAACTGAAGCTTCTCAAAGGAAAAACAAAACATAAAGGTAGAAGTACGGCACAGATGTAAACGGTGTAACTTCCAGACCGGAAACATCAGACACACAAAGCGAAAGGCAGAGTGGGAACGTTGGAATCAACAGTGTTTTTCCTCAATCCTCACTCATGACTCAATTCTCATCTTTTTTCTTTATTGCTGTAATCTGCAACATTTGTACCTGATAAATTCTCTAAATATTTTCAAATATTTCAATCATCTTTATATGTCTTATTTCATCATGTTGCATTTATTCAAAAACAGCTCATGTGATTTGATTCATTTGAAGAATCTTTTATAATATGCCAGTTAATATATGTGAGCATCTTCTCAAGGGAGTATTTTAAATATTGAGTGGATATTGATTATAACTGTCTTCACTACAAGTAATACAAGTATCTACCTTGAACTCCTCATAAACATTTGCTGGACATGTAAAACCTATCATAGAACAACAAATAGCAGTGATTTAAAACAGAAAAGAAAGACTAGTTAGTTAATTTGAGCAAGAGCGATAACAAATACAAAGTAGCTCTTCAGAATTCCATATGGATAAGGAAGGAATTTCTGACAATTGTCCTGAAAGACACACTCTACAGTTTTGTTTTTGTGAAGTTAGTGTTTATCTGCTTACAAGAAATTAAAAGCAAACAGTTAAAGTAACGGTTTCAGGAAACACATAATTCAGACTTCACAATTAATTAAATTGCATGATATAGTTCTAAGAAAATTGAACACAAATAGAGTTTATGGGCTTAGAACTGGCATTGGTGCTAAAGTAGGTCAGATTTCCTGACAATCACATTCTCCCTATGCCACACCATGTTTGAATGGTATATTCTTCATCCTCTGTTAGAGTTGTCTCCAAACACCGACAACAAATTCTCATACCATAAGTGTTTGGTAGAGGATATATTTGGAATTTCTGATATTTTACTCTTTCATTATTTGCTTATTTTTGTCCAGGACATACACACACACACACATACACACACACATACACTTGCAAGATTCCAAGTGTGAGTCTACTTATAACATAGTATAACTTTAATTGTATGAAAAGCAACAATGTCAATGTTTTCATACTAAAGACACAACTAAATGTTTTGAAACATGAGGGGACAACATTTTTCAGGGTCTTCATCTTGAGGTTACAAATTTGCCTCCCTTAGGATTTTCCTTGATGAATTTAAAATGCCTTATTATCAAGCTTTTCATTTAAATGTGACCATTACAGCACAAGAAAATTACAAGAAAAATTTTTGTTCACAAATCGGAACTCAGAAAGGGACCACAAAGAAGTAGTTCATATGAGGAATGCTACAGAATAGATACTCCAGCCAGAACTCAGAAATGTCAGCAGATATTTACACCTGCAGAAATCTGCAGTTCGCAAGTCTGGCAGCTCCAGTGTCTGCCTGGTGGCAGGGATGTTATCTCCAAATTAATTGGGCATGCATACTGCAAAAATCAAAGTGTATTGTGCTGTAGGAAGTCTTTAAACATTTCCTGTACAAAATACATGGGAAATGTTTGATTTAAAGAAAACTATGATATTTCTGATGTTTAAACTTGGATTTTTTCAGTCTAAATATTAATAGACACTTGATTCCATTGAGGATATTCTATTGGTTATAATTATGGTCAGAGCTGTTCCCTGGGCAGCTTCTCCTTGAATTGTTCCACCATTTAGGAGAGTTAACGCTGTCACTCACCTTCTAAATTTCTGTAGCTTGAGAGCAGCCAGACTCAGTTTTATTTTTCTGCATTTAATGGTTGCTACATGAGTGTACCGACTGAGAAATGTTTCTACTCTTGATCTCGAACATCTTCAATCATCTTATTTTAAAATTTTTATTGGGCTTTTGTAATTTCATACAACAGTTCCTAATCAAATTTAGACTCCCTCCTACATCCATGCCTTCCCCATCCCTCCATCCTACCTCATGTGTTCCGCCATACATGTTAAGTTCTATCTACAGACAAGCATTTGTACCCAGATGTATTTCCATGCAAAATTATCCACTAGAGTCTAGTCAGCTCATCCAGAGATCTCATGTAAGGCATGCTCTGACTCAGCCAGTAGCAATCAGTCTCCAATAGTTCTCAGTCTAGGGAAGGATCCCCCATCCATTTTTCTCCTTCCCTTTGGACCCTTGTTTAATCGAGTTGGCATGAGTCTTGTGCCGCAAGTTCACATATGCACGCTTCCAGTGGCTTGAAATCCTCAGCTTCCCTGTGTTCATGACCCAGCCCTGGCTCTTACAATCTTTCTATCCTCTCTTCTGCAATGCTCCCCAAGCTGTGGGTGGGTGAAGTTCAATAAAGGAGTACTCCTATATTGGACATCTTCAAGTCTTCTTTAAGATGCATTTATACCTTCTAAATTCCAATCCCATATTCACAGTGGTAAGGAGCATCATTTTTGTTAGGGACAGATTAAGGTACAATATCATGTGGGCTCATGAAAGGTTGGTCTTGGATTTTTGTTTACAAATAATTTTTCCTTTTATTGACTCCTAAGCCCCAACTCCAAGATATACATTATATGAGCTTTTGAATCTCTATATTCCTACAAAAACAGAAGAACCACAAGAATAGCCATTTTTATCCTGGCACACGGCCTTTATCATGTTTTAGTTTGTTAGAGAGATGCGAGAGAG
>NW_008336076.1:3766433-3810181 GCF_000622305.1 Nannospalax galili | reverse complement strand
GCAGTTCTTGTTCTTGCTACAAAACTTGGTTAAAAACTTAACTTCTTGCTGAGCGTGGTGGCGCACCCCTTTAATCCCAGCACTCGGGAAGCAGAGGCAAGCGGATCCTCTGTGAGTTCGAGGCCAGCCTGGTCTGCAGAGTGAGTTTTAGGCAGCTGGAGCTACAGGAAGACCCTGTCTCAAAAAGACCAAAAATAAATAAATAATAAATAATAACTTCTCGTTCTATGCTGGGATTTTGTCTGATTGAGTCAGCATGGGTCTTGTGCATGCTGTCATGTCACCATTGTTGCAAGTTCGTAAAAGCAAGTTCCCAGAGACCTGAAAGCCTCTGTTTCCTTATGTTCATGCACCAGCCATGGCTCTTACAATCTTTCTGTACCCTTTTCCACAATGATCCCTGAGCCAAGATAGTGGTTATTGTAGATTGCAGGGTTCACAGCTGAATAAGTTTGGTGATTGCAATTCCTCACCCCATTAAATCCATCCTATCCATTATTCCCCTTTTCCATTTATATCACTGCATTCTATAAAGGATTATTTAACTATTTTTTGTATTTTATTTTTTATTTTTATTTTTCTTGTATGAGTGTATTGCGTGCTTTTATGTAAGGTGCACCCATGTTATGCAAGGTCCATGTAGATCAGAAGAGGGTGTAAGGTCCCCTGGAACAGGAGTTACAGACAGTTCTTAGCAGCCATGTTGGTACTGGAAACCAAATTTGGGTCCTCTACAAGAGCAGTCAGTGCTCTTAACCTCTGAGCCATTTCTCCAGCCCTAAATAATTATTTTAAATATTATCAAAAATGTAAATTTTTCCATTGTTTTGTTTTTCAGGTTGTTTAAGACCTCTTAATCTACCAAAGCATTAGAGGATTGTTCCAAATATGACTCCAATATAGTTATAGTTGACCTTCAATTTAAATCTTTATTCCATGTATGTTTTTACTAATTTAATTTTTAATTTTGAGAATTTCATGCATGAGTATTGTATTTATGTCATTTCTTTCCCTCCTTATTTCCCCTCCAACTCCTCTCATGCCCTCCACTGGCTTGCAAATTCATGACCTCTACTTCTTTAATTGTTATTGCAACCTCTATATGTGTGTATATATACATACACAGTCTACTGAGTCCATTTACTGTTACTCATACATACATGTGATTAGACTGAACACTTGTGGTAGGGTAAATGTGGTACTTTAAATTATAAATGCCCCCCATAGGCTCACACATTTGAGCACTTAGTCCCCTGATGTTGTTGCTATTTGCAGAGCTCTAGTAGGTGCAGCCTTTCTGGACAAATTATGTGATAGGGTACTGGGTATGACAGTTCAAAGTCTTGCTTTGTTTGCAATTCTCCTCTCTCTCTCTCTCTCTCTCTCTCTCTCTCTCTCTCTCTCTCCTGTTTACCATTGGAGATTGTATTGCCATGCTTGTCTCATGCTGCCATTCCTCTCTGCCATGATGGACTCCTATGCCTCTGGAACCATAAGCCAAAATAACTTCTTTCTTCCATAAACTGCCTTGGTCATGTCATTTACCACAGCATACAGTAACCCACCAGGAAGCTGGTCCCTAGAGAAAACTGATTCTGTCTCATTGATTTCCTGTAACTCTTCATCTCTGTGGGGCCTTGTGAAATTTCCCCATCTTTATTGGCATGGAAACCGGAATTGTCATTATGTGGGTTTTGTTTAGGCAATCACATTGTTGGGATTTCATGGGTGCAACTTCCCTATCAAGTCTGAAAAGCACTATCTAACAAGAGTTTTCCTGGTTCTTAACTTTTGCAATCTTTCTTCCCTTACTTTCCTAAGTCTTAGGCACAGGGATTGCATTGTAGAAAAATCACTGGGAGCTGGGTACCCCACTTCACTTTTTTATGCATTCTTACCAGTTGTGCATCTCTGGAACAGCCTCAATCAGCTGCAAAATGGAACTTCTTTGATAAGCAGTGAGAGGTACATTTATCTGTGGGTATAAGGATAGGATACATATTTAGAATACAGTTAGAAATTGTATTAGTTTAGGAAAACAGCAATGGAATGTTCTCCTCTGGGGTCTATGAACTCTCTAGCATGGATAGCTAAGTAGATTTACAGCACCAGGCTGGAAATTCTGCCTATCCAGTGGACCTTAAGTTCAATTATACAGCTTCTAGTTGCCCCCTACGTGAAAGCGCAACTCTTTCACCAGTGGGATAACTTCCTGGCCTTTGGGACTTTGTTGTTGTTCATAGGCCTTAAAACTGCATAGTAGGAAACAGGTTCTATGAATGAGAAAAATGGGGATAAGAGGCTTTAATTGCTGAGAGGAAAGGGATGGTAATTTAGAACAAATGGAGGAAGGGGAGAAGAATAACATTAAGGATGTTTGTAAAAGCTATAGGGAAGCATTATTTTATAAGGTTACTTAGAACACATATTTAAGTGGAGTTATATCACACAAGGAGTGCCTGGCTTGGGAAACTTCCCTTTGGGTTTTGGGTCGGGGGGTGCAAGAGGCCCTCAAAACAGTATAGGTTATAGTTGTTGCCCTAGGTTGTCTCCCTGAACTGTAAGATAAGACCCTATAGCTGAGTTTACCAAGACCCTGTGGCTGAATTTCCCATACATTTCCCACACAGGACTAAGAGGAATTGAACTGCAAGTGACCTGGAGGCCCCCTTCCTGAGGATTAGCTCTCATAGTACTGGAAGGTGCTATGTTTGCAAGCCGCCAAGGGTGAAAATCAATCAATTTTTAATGATACAAATTGCACTTCTCAAATTAGTTTTCTCTTTATAATAGGAAACATTTCTGATAATAACAATAATAAAATGTAGTTTTCAGTTTTGTCTTGCACTCCATATGTCTTATAGAACAATTTTCAATATCTACATGATTTTTTTTTCATTTTTTTCTTCTTCCATTGTTCTGTTGGGTCTTCCACAATCACACTGTGTTCATTTATTTAATTCATTTCTTCTAAAGCCACTGATTCTATTCATTACAGAATGATATTAGAAGTCAAGATTTAGGCTCTGGGTGTACTTCTTACTACTGTGGTGTCATATTTAATGTCTTCTCAATTGGTAGTACAAAGACATATGTGTATACATTAACACATACTGCATACATAAACATATAACTGTAATTTTAAGATCTAGATACATGGATATGAATGTAATCTGTAGGCATAAAGGCAAAAGAAACTATACATTACTACTGTACTCTGATTGGTAGTATTGATATAGATGAGGGAACAACTTAAGAATACTGATATTGCTACGCTAGGATACTATAATTGAACAATTTAGTGAATGGGTGGTGAATGGTGTTAACCAAATTTCTCACTATTTATGGTTAAATAAGGTTA
Source organism: Nannospalax galili (assembly GCF_000622305.1). Classification (NCBI taxonomy): domain Eukaryota; kingdom Metazoa; phylum Chordata; class Mammalia; order Rodentia; family Spalacidae; genus Nannospalax; species Nannospalax galili. The sequence continues at coordinate 3,806,820 of NW_008336076.1, read as the reverse complement.
TTGATCCACATAGCAATAAATAAGTTGTGGAGAGATCATTCCAAACCCATAGTACACAATAGTACCAGACAGAAAATGAAATTGCTACACTAAAACCGAAGGAAGTTCTTCTCATACAAAAGTTCTGAACATGCAATTGATTAATAAGTCATAAAGAAGTAAGAAAAACACGAATGAAAGTATAATGACATTGGTAAGACTCAATTTAGGTGAAATTGGAGTCAATATTCATGTGACTTTTATATGAATGTACACACAAATTCAACTGATTGCTGAACAAGGCACATAATTCTGACACAGGTCTTAGAGCAATGGAAGTGGAACTGACTTGGAAGACTTTTCCATGAAGAATAGTTCTCATAGTTCTAGAAGATATCATGCAAGCTGAAAAGGGAGAAGTCAATGGTCCAACTTATATGTAAAGCTTAATAACTGCAACAACTGGCACAGAAAACTATCTGTACTGGTGCAGTAGTGGCACTTCTATCTAGGGGGTAATTGACAGATATTAAGGAACTTAAAGCCCTCTCAAAGGGAAGGAACCTTATGGGTGGCAGTGTATATAAAGCCAAATGAATGTTAGTGGAGAGGTCATAGTTCCTAGAGAAAAACCGTCTCTCTCATATCTTTAGAGAAATGTATTTTTTTACTATATGCTAAATATGAATCCTTGTATTTATAAACAAGTATACCACATACCACTCATCAAGAAGCTTCTTTTGCAACAGATGGAGGTTATTAAAGGTCCACAACTGATGACACACAGAGAATATATGTCTGAGGGATGCACATCCCTAAGTGACACATCTACAGTGGAACATCTACACCTAGGGTTTATGGAACGAAGTGCAATAGAGGGTTGAGAAAATATTAATACATCCCTCAACTCCCACTAGCAAAGCTTCCTTATACAACAGAAGTTCAGTGCACACAGACGGCCACAACTGGCCAAACTTTAGTGAAGAAAGGACTGCAATGTGCATGTGTCCCTGGTTCATACTCTTATACTAAACCTTATTCACCCATGGCTCAGGGACCATTGTGGAAGAGGGGGCAGAAAGATTGTAAGAGCCAGAGTTTGTTCATAAACATAAGGAAAGAGAGGCTTTTGGGTCTCTGGGAACTTGCTCATGTGAACTTGTAACAATGGTGACAGCATGCACATGACCCATGCCAATTCAATCAGACAAAAACCCAGCGTAGAACTGGGGAAATGGGCAGCGGGAGGAAATATTGGCAACTGATTACTGTAGGGTGAAGGAGAGTAGATCTTTTTTAAGGGGTGACTCTAAAAAGGCTGTCTAGACCGCAGTGGATGAACTTGCAGTGAGGGACATCTGGGTGCAAATGCTTGACCAGATAGACCTTAACATATATGACAGAATGCATGAAATCCAATGGGTGGGGCAATTGGGGGATGGATGGAGGAGGGGGGCCTAAATTTGATTAAGATCTATTGCATTAAATGTCCAAAAACTCAATAAATTTTTTTTGAGTCAGTAACTGAAAGACACAACAACTCTGATTTCATCATACAGTAATTCAACTGAACACCTAATACTTTACTATTTCATGACTTTATTTCACTACTTATAGAAAAGACTGTGGAGCATCATGACATTAGAATAATTAAATGAGACCATGGGTATGAAGTTTACCATCATTTTGGTACAAATTATCCAGGTAAAATTTTTATTTATTGAGAAGATTTCAAACTTGGCTTCATGTCAAAAGATTTAAATTTTTTTTTCCTTTGTTGCATATAAAGAAATTCTTTAGCTGGGCATGATGATGCATGCCTTTAATCCCAGCACTTGGAAGGCAGAGGGAGACAGATCTCTGTGAATTCAAGGCCAGCCTGGTCTACATACTGAGTTCCAGGACAGTTGGGGCTAGAGGGAGACTGTCTCAAAAAAAACAAAAAAAAAAAAACAAAAAAGAATAAAAAAAAAATTTCTTTTCAGGGGCTGGCACATTTCTAGCACCCACATAGGTGGCTGTCAGCCTCTTAAAATTCTAGTTGGGGGCGGATCTGATGCCCTCTTCTGACCACTGCAGGCGCTCTACATACTGAGTTCCAGGACAGTTGGGGCTAGAGGGAGACTGTCTCAAAAAAAACAAAAAAAAAAAAACAAAAAAGAATAAAAAAAAAATTTCTTTTCAGGGGCTGGCACATTTCTAGCACCCACATAGGTGGCTGTCAGCCTCTTAAAATTCTAGTTGGGGGCGGATCTGATGCCCTCTTCTGACCACTGCAGGCGCTTTCACACATGTGAAAAGTGCATAAACATATACTTGGACCCACACATTTTTTTTTAAAAAAAAAAAAAAATTTTAAAATGGAAGAAGACAAAAAAAAAAAAGAAGAAATGGTTCTCAACATGTAACTTTCTTCAGAGTGGGTATAAATAAATTTTAAATAAAAATAATGTGAATTTCCTAAGAAGCTTCTTGTCGGAATGAATATAGGAACGGTACTGAAATATGTTTGAAAATCCTAGGGAAATTTCTTTAATGAGGTTCACCTTAAGTCTAAGCATTTTGGAGACAAGAGTTACACTAAAATTTTACCCTACTCTTGCTGCTCCTGGACATTGATCCAAACTTGAAGCTTAGTCAAGAGTGAGGCAGGGAAAGGACAACACATGAGGAGGTGCAGCAATGCTTATCCTGTTGTTCCCAGCCCACAATCAAAAAATGAGGAGTTCTTGGGAGGCAGAGTTTGGAGAAACTGCATCTGCTTGAAGCTCATATAAATGTATTTGCACATTGACTTATGCTTAAATTATGTTTGAATTTTTACTGATAGACATGAGATTTCAGCGTTTCTTTTTTCTGCCCAAAGGGGAAATTGTATTTAGTTCACTTAGAGCCCAAACTGGACTAGGTAATCTATTATAGTGGTGAAGAATAGTCATATCTTGGAGATGACAATTTAGAGTTCATCTAGTCCGTGCACTTGCAATTACAAGGTGGGAAACCATAGCACAGAGAGGTTAAGTGCTTTGTGCAAGGTTGCACATCAAGTTAACCACGAATCACAGAATCATTAAAACAGAAAAGTCACCATTACTTTAAAGTTATGGATGAAAAAATTTAGAGCTGTATTTGGCCTTTGAAATTGCCTTGTCATCCCTTCTCACTTTATGGATAAAATAACTAAGGTCCAGAAGGCTGCAGCAGCCTCGGAATCTAGAATCAAGTTCTGTGAGCAGCCTAAAGCTCTCTCCATTTCTTGTGGCTAGTATTCTATCAGAGGTAGCTGCAAAACAAAAATGTATTAGTACGTGTAATTTCTACGCTGTAGCACACAGCATAACTGTAAATGTAATCTTAACTTTAATTATTATTGCTGTACAGCATTAAATATTATTTTAAATAGATATATTTTAACTATGCTAGGTCTGCCTTATTTATGTGATGCCAGGTTCACTCTCATTTTGGGGCAAGCTCTATTTCTTGACTTTACCTCAGTCTTTATATTTTTTCCCATTATATTGTTGCCATGGAAATTACTCTCTTCCCCTACCAATTTCCTCTGTAATTTGAAGCTATTTATTTAGTGAAACAAATTCCAGGGAGACCACACCAACTTAAGTGTTAATGCTAAGTTTAGATTTTCGGATTTTCATTTAATGTAGTTTCCAGATGCTCAGACCTTACTTATCAAACCCATGGATTTCTGGATTGAGCTGAAAGTCATTTATTATATTGCACACAGTATCCTATAGATGTCACTGTACTCCGTGCATTAAACAATTGTAATGTCTTGGCACATGGCTTTCTTTTGGCAAAACTATTAATACATTGCATTAAGACTCATCAGATTATGATTCTCTATGTTATGGTCCCACATACATCATGGCCTGGGGTGACACTTTTAAAATTGGTAATGATATTGAAAAGACAAAAACAACTACACTGAGCCTCACTGCCTGAGGAATGTGTGCACTGCCTTTCATCTGGACTTTGTATCAGAAGGCCAAATTAGACAAGGGGAAAATGAATTAGTAAAGAAGCATATTTAAAACAGAGATACTCACTTGACTTTCAGGTGGCATGTGCTTCTTTTACAGGGAATCTGATTGGATTAGTTCACATTAAACTCTCTGAAATTAAAGCAGTGCTCACAAGCCTTGTGGCAAATGGTGATTGCCCTATGACTTTCGCTCACATAATGGCGTCAAGAAAATGACTTCTGTAGTCAAGTGTTGAAAGGTGCATTCAAGATCTCTTCAGACACTTTATTCTAGGATTGGGAAACTGAGTCTTATGGATGATAAATGACCTAGTCAAAGCCACAAAGGACATTACAAGCAGGACTAAGATCTCCATATCTGAGGCCATTAGTGGTTTTATATTTCTTTCAGAAATGAAAAACTAATCTGATTAGCCTAATTAAAAATGAAGCTAGCTAGGGAAAATATTGAAAGCAAGCCTTGCATAACAATTATATTTACAAACAGAACTAGAACATGGATAATTTATTGAGTACCTTATGTAAGAACTGTGTGTGGATCATCATCACAAGTACAGTATGCCTGGTTTTCTTTAAGAGAGTTAAAATGGAGTTGTAGGATAGTAAATAAAAGCTTTTTTGTCTTGGTAGTGGAAAAGTTGAAACAGGTTAGAGATATAGGCCATAATATAATACTTTTATTGATAATATATTTAATATCTATTATAGCCTAAGTGAAAATAATAAGACCTCTTGATCATTTACTATATGCCATGCATTGTGCTAGGATACATAATACTATAGATCTGTTATTCTTGAAGAAACTCCAAAAATAAGTACTATTATTGGTAATTTACATAGGAAGCAACAACAGACTCACAGGACAAGAAAATTATACACATTTTCCACAAACCAAGAGTTAAAAATAATATTTCCCTCAAAAATCTAGCGTTTCTCAAGTTCAAGCCCAGCATCCGCATCAGGCAACTCACAACTACCTGTAACTCCAGTTTTAGGGAGATCCAATGCCTCTAGCTTCTAAAGGCCCCCACCCTCACAGACAGCACCTAGTATTGGAAAGATGCTGGGAAAGAAAGTATATAACACACACATACTCATGCAACAACTATGTCAATTCATGTCAATACATCATATAACTTAGTATCATACATATGAAACACACACACTGTACAAAACACAATTAGTACACTCAGTAAATAATTCTAGAAGGAATGATGATTATAGTGAAAATAGTCCAAATTTTATTAGTCAAATAGTTAACTTTTGATTTCCTTGTGAATCCCACAAGAGATAGATTCTTGAAACACAAATGAAGCAAAACAAAGAATAATTTAGCTCAGTTGGTTAAGTGCTTGGTGTGTTAAGTATGAGGATCTGAACTTGATCCCTAGAACCCATGATTGAAAAAATATCAGACATGGTGCTGCATATTTTTAATCCCTGCATGGGGGAGGTGGAAACAGGAAAATCCTAGGGCTTTGTTGGCTACCCTGACCAGCCTAACTGGGACCTGCAGTTCAATGAGAGAAACTGCTTTCAGGTACAAGGAGAATGGTTCCCGAAGTATGACACCTGAGGTTGATCTCTGGCTTCCACCCACTTGAACATATGCACACACACACACACACACACACACACACACACACACGGAATGATTTATATGCAAATAGCAAAATCATTATAGGCTATCATTCATTGTTCAATGAAAGTGAAACTTAAAGGGGTGAGGGGATAAAGGAAAGGAGAATTTGCTGCATAAAGGCCAATGTTTATTTTCCTGTGAGGAAAGTGATGATTCAGGCACCTGGGGACCAAAACTAAAGTGGATCACAGGGATGAAAAGTTCAACAAAAAGTGGCAACAGGCCTATTTAAACCAGCTATCTCACTAATTTAGATTAAGATAGATAAGCACAGTATCATAAAGAAAATGATGTCAATGTGATTTACATGATTTTTTTTTGGAAATTTTTCTGTTTTCACATCACTACATTACCTTAGAAAACAAGTCAGTGTCTTTGGGCCTTGAATTTGCTCACGTATAGAGTTATGACAGATAATTGACAAGTTAATCTGTCTTCTAAATGACAGGTGAAGATTTTCAAGCTCATACTACCATTGTTTAATGGAAGTAAATGATGGCCACCCATTTGCTTGCTTGATTATTATTAGTTTATTTAAGCAATTGCCTTTTGTTAGTTTAAACCCCTATAGTCACTGGTCCCTGTTCTCTGAAACACCATTTGTAAGGACAGCCATTGTTTGTAATACTTTCAAGGAACCACTGCAGCCCTGAAACAGAGGAGAGGGATAAAGAGGAATCAGAAGCACAACATCTGTATAAGACCAGCGTGTTGCAATGCAGACGTATAATTTTGGAATTCTCTTCTTGGAATTCACTGAAGGAAACCTCACAACCTCTCTACCTTCTTCAGACTCTGCCACTTGCTCCTAGGTCAGTCTTTCAGCTCCCTGTGCTTTTACTTCCTCTGAACTAAAATGCTGACAGAACTCATTTCTTAAGTTCTTCTGATCTGATTGCAAAAGGTTTTAGAATCACCTTGTAGAATTATCTTTATCATTGCTTTAAATGAAATCATCAGTGTTATTACTAGTTTTATCTGTCTTGTACTTGTTGGGCCAGGCATGAGATCACTACCTTTTAAAGCAATCTCTGGTAGCCAATGACCATCATCATATTTTGTCCTAGTCTGTTCTGGTCTTTGTTTGGTTTTACATTATTCATGACCTCTAGCAGATGAAGTACACTGAAGAAAGGAAAGCTATCTTAGAGTATATTGACTGTACCATTTGGCTTTTTATCATATTTATATATATTTAATCTAGTCCAGATGCCAAACATCATCATCGTAGAATGTATCAAATCAATCCAAATACAGTCTTCAAATGCATTTTCTCACAGGGATAGACCTTATGGATTTCTGTCTTCCCTTTATCTTGGTGTGAAGTGATACACATCTCTCTGGTTTCCTTCTCTCTTCACCATATTCCCTATCAGAGTTATCACTACATTTGAGTCATCAACTAGAGGAAAAATGCAGTGGCTGCCTCTGTTTAATCCCTAGAGGGATGGATGGAAATAAGCTGGGGGAAGAAGGAGAGAAGAAGATGAAGGGAGAGAGGAAGGGAAGGAGGAAGGGAGAGAGATAAGCTTTCCACCCATATAAATTTCTTTCCCTTCTTTGGATGAAATTCCAGGATTAGAAATCCATTTCTCAGTGTAAATCAATAACCTCTCCAGGCAATCTCTTTCAAAATGAAGATACTCAAGGGAGTGTTCACCATTAAGCTCTTAAAACCTCAGTGTGAAGGATTTTCATCAGCTTTTCCCCACTGTGAAAGGACAGCTTGACCTTGCAAGTCAGACTCGGCCTGTGTTGGGACTGCACAGACACCTGGGCTACAAAAAATGAAGACTGACTTCAGAGATGGGGTGATATTTCTGGGGTGGCCTCCACGGGAGCCATTTAAGGTACACTTATGACACTTTCTCTAATTGAAGTACCTCTCAGCTGAAGAAGGAAAGAGGGTAGGAGGTGGGATGGCACACCTGCCCCAACAATGTCTCAAGAACAGTAAGTCTAGCAGCAGTTAAGATACAGAGGAACAGGAATGTTTATTGGGCCAAGCAGCAAGTAGAGGAGTCCAGGTTTCTAGACCCACCACATCATACCTCCAGAAAAGATGGGGGACAACCAAATAAAGAAGGTTTTGGCTATACAAGTATAGATGTGACTTTTAGAAACCAAGTTCAGAGCAAGTGCTATACAAAGGACAGTGACTTTTAGAATACCAACTGCCATATACTGAATCAGACCCTTAAAGAAATAGTAACTGCTTGTTTCTCTAGCAAATACTTTATTCATTTCATGCATGTGTGAAAACATACCCTACTCTTAAAAACTAGATAATAATTCTAATTCAACAGTTTTTAGCAGACAACCGATCTACCTATTTTCTTTTTGTTCTGTTCCAAGAAGCCAGAAGTATTTAGTCAGGCACAGTTAAAGGGCAACGGGCCTTTAAACTGCATGATCCATGCAAATTAGTATTCCTCCATTTCTTAGAGCCAGAAGCCACAGTAAGCCAACCCGTGTCTTGAAGGGCTGTATGTCACCCTCTTTTCCTGTGTATTCCTGGCTGCTTTTCCTGAGGGAGTAGAGACTACATGAGCTGTGAGTGGCTGGGCGTGTTTCCTGACTTGGTGAAACACAAAACATGCAATTGGGTACACTGCAAATACCAATCCATGTTTGATTTCGGTTCAGTAAAAGTCTCTCTAAATTGTATCTTTAAAATGATAGTTTTGCCCTTGTTCTCACTTAAAATATTTTCAAGTCAAGCTAAAATCTAATCTGACCTCCAAAAGTAACTACTTATTTGCCAAAAACTTTCAGGCACAAATTCCTCAGAGTCAATGCCAAAGACTGATGAAAGCAGAGGCTTGTGGGATGAATTGTTTTACAGATCGGTAATCCATTTCTGATTGCTCTAAGAGGCTTTCTGGGAAAAAATAACCTCATTGTTCAAGATTCAAGAATCCCCGTGAGCCCAGCCTTCTTACCTCTTGCCTCTAGGTTGATACTTGTAAGTATGGGTATAATCTTTCTTCCTCTGCCTTGAATGAGAAATATCCAAATAGCCAAATAGCCAAATAGCCAAATGAAACTCTCTGCTAAAGGAGACAGTAATCCTAATTTGTCTTTGTTGAAAAATTGCATAACTGAAAATATTTTATTTCATTGAATTATGAGTAAAACCATCTTCTAATACTATTTCCAATGTGTCTCTGCCCTATTTTCTAATTTGGTTTTAGATAGGCCCAATTTATAAAACTACTATATTTTTAAGTGTTATTTAAATATAAAGAATACAGTAGTTTCAGGACAATTAAAAATATCCTTTAATTCTAACTCTGAGATAGTTAAAATATTCAAAACATGTATTATTTTCTTGTTAGAGAGTCATTGACCAAAGATGTTTTTAGGTCATTTTGTTTACTTCGGGGTCTGTTTTAACGATGTAAGGAATGATAAATACAAGTTATCCTACTTCCTAAGCCTCCTTCACAAGGTTTAAAAGAAAATATTTCATATTTTCTGGAAGCTTGCATAAAACATATCAATTAGAAAGAAAATGGGCATTGCGTTCATGTTTGCCAGTAAATAACATGGAGTGTGTCTCAACTCCTTCAATTTAGCAACACAGGACATGAATAATATCATTTTCCACATTTTATAGCTGGAAATAAACTCAAAGTTCAAGGAGACGATAGGAGTGGTTCAAGGACATACAGCTTCTAATTGAGAGTTTTGGACTCAAATGATTGAGCATGTCTCCAAAGTTTCTGGTGAGCATTGCTTCATTGCATATACCTCTGAAAAAAATGAGGCTCCCCACCCCCCAAGCTGCTCCTTGATGCTAAACTTCTTTCTAGCCACACTGCCAACAATGTCAAGCTTTTGTGTCCAGACTGACAGACAAAGCATATATTTTATTCCACATACTGTGGAAGAGAGTCGCTCCTTGGGAATTGTGGTGTTCATGAATTGAGACACAGGGCCTGCTGTGACCTTTCTGTGAACTTGAGCCTGTATAGCAGGTTGGGGAGCCCCAGAGTCATCAGGTGACCATATTGCCATCTGCAGTTCTGGACTGGTCATCTGGCCAGTGCTGACCTTTCAGAACTTGATCCAGTGAAATCCAAACCCTGAGAGTGGCTGGCAGGCAAAATCTGCTCCTGGATGTCAGTTTCACTGCTGAGTCGCCTAATTGTCCACTACAAGTTGTAAAGGGCCCATTAGGCTCAGGTCATGAACTTCCCATTTAGCATTATGGTTAATCAAGTCCTATTTGATTAGAAATGTTTTTGTCTCAATTGTATTTCTTTCATAATTATAAATGCCTGAATATTAGCGACCTAAGTAGAATGGCATCCCTTAGAAGAACTACAGGAGACCAGCACCTATTGTAGAAGATGAATGATCAAGAGACATTAATCTTATTCAAATTACTATTCTAAAGTCACAGAGTAATATCACATATTATAATGTGTATTAATATAGTGGTATTTACATTTTATTCTTTGGTAATATCTTAAAAAAAAACAAGGCTTAATATTCTTGTAGAATATAGATATCTCATCCCATGTGTTGAAAATTTACCAGGCCTTTACCAATGATCAACCATTCTTTTATATATTCACAAAATTTTTGCTGACAGGTACTGTACTCCAGTGTGTGACAAAATGACCAAAAAGAATAAGATCCTTTTCACTATAACCTTGAAATTTACATGAGATGAAAAACTTATAAAACATAATTAGAAGCCAATGTGGGGAAAAGGCCATTTATGTATATGGCAGCAGAAAGTAGGTACTAAAGACATATGGACTAATATTTTGAAGAGCAAAAAGCTAAGTAAAACTCCATTAATGATGAATAAAAGCCACTAATGAAAACCCAGGAGGAAATGGCTAGAAGGCCAAGGCTACACCTATACATGTTGAAAGGGGCTTTACAAATAGCTGAAGACACAAAAATCTGTGACAGACAGAAAGAAGCTCAAGGACAGACGATGGAAGAAAGCCCTCATTTATGATATAGGAGAAATGAACACTAGAATCCTAACAACATAGTGGGGGGGCATTGCAGAATGTAGTAAAATTCCATGGTATTTAAATACTTAACAGTAAGAACTTTCTCATATGTCATATTAATTGGAAAATACATTGGTCTTGATTAATTTAAATAGCTGTATCAATTTCTTTGTATCTACAGCTGTCTTATTCCTGTACCTCAGTTACTTTAAATCTAGAATCAGATAGGATGTGAAAGTCATCTGGCTTTTTGTGAACTTATCTGGGTATGAAAGAATGAAGCTACTTTGTAGATTTAAGATATATCATTGTATCATTGTTCTAAGTGGCTCATATCTATTTATAAAGTTAAAACCACCAGAAGTGAAAGCCCTCATCTGAGTAACTAGTCATTATGTAATTAGAAGACAACCCATAAGCGATATATGCACAAACATGTTCTTTAAAAATGTGTTCCCCTGTAACTCTAAGGTAATCTCCAAAGAGGTGATTAGTCTGTTGTGTCCCAGGATCCTATGTTATTAATAATACATAAATGAATGAAATTGTCTCATTAATGTGGCTAGCTAGAGACAGAAATTGAGAATCAAGATTCATTGGTTCTATTTTGAGCACTAAAAGTGACTCTGAGCTTTCAGCAGGAATATATTTTTCAAAATAATATTGATTTCTCAGCTGGATACAGGATTTTAAAATCAGATAATTTTCAAGTTCATTAATTTATTTTCAGTAACAAAGAAATTCATACAGACTTTCAGAAGTATGTGTTGGACTTGATATATTATGTGTCCATAAAGTGGAAAATGGCTTTGAAATATTTGACATTTAGATAGATGCATTTTAAGAAGTAAATTCACTCAATGAGCCATGAATTAAAAGCCATGAACATAATCTCATTTGCAAAGTACAAGCATTGAAAATAGATGCTTAAACAACCACTTTAATAAAACTTTTTTAAAAACAGTATGTTTTAAAGTAACATACATTAAAATATTGTAAATATTGAACTAATGTTATCTTAATTTCATTGCAAATTAAAGTATTCATGTCTGCATTTTCAAAGTTAATCAGGAAATAGGGTATACCATACTTGAATGGAGACAAATTCCCTATGAAGGCTGCCAATTAGAGTCTTGGATGGGCGGGCTGAGGCTCCAGGAGTTTTCATTTTACTTCTATTTCTCTGCTGGAGGTCCTTTCAAGCTGCCAGAGCTTGGGAAGAACCCAGGCTTTGGTGTGTGTGTGTGTCTTTTTTTAATACCTTTCATTTTCCTACATGCAGTCAAGTTTTGAAAATTTAAGCATGATAAAACTCCATGGGATGTTACATGATTCAGTTAACGATTTGACTGTGTAATGATCCACAACGTAATACCAACATGAGATTAAGATAGAAAAGATGGTCATTGCTAGAAAAAGTCTTGTGTGAGGTAATGGAGAGCCAAAGAATGTCATCTCTTTATAATTAGTTTGTTAGGATTTTTTAAAATGTGTTCCAAAGGAAATAGAAGATATTACATGCTATGATTTATTTTAGGTGATGTTGCAAAGAAAAATAATATAAAATAAAAATTAAGTTACATAAATACATATGCATAGACATAATATATTTATATTTTATATATATTCACATGTTATAATATTGCATTTAGATATCTGACATATATGTATGTATATATGTGTTTGCTAGAATTTTTGATCAATTAGTATCTTTATTGAGTTTATATTGTTTATACTATTTTCATAATTTTCTTACATATTATGGACAATCAATTTAAGAGGTTTAGTTTTCCAAGTTAATTAACTTCTGAGGGAAGAAACAAGAATGGTATCTGCATAGTAGGCAACACTCCAAACCCATTCACAAAACCCTCTTTTTCCCATTACCGATCTGCTCTCTCATGCTTTATGTTCCACAGTCCCATTCCCCATCCTCTTTTCTCTTGATTATTAAAATACATGGGGTAAGAAAAATTAAACAATAGGAAAATAATTACAAGATTACTGTTGAAGCAATGTCACTCCTCTTGACATTAACAAGAAATTTTTTTCTATCATTGGGGATGAGTTAAATAATGGTTTTGTCACGTGTCAGAATAATAATCAGATTTACAGAGAGCACTTGGATGTAGAAAGTAAGATAAAGACCAGTATATATAATATACCACCTTGCGAATACCGAAATTATGAGTGCACTATATCACTATGAGCATAGATGGAGATGGGATAGTAGTGAGTTGTCTGTGTGTGTACATAAATTTATATACATATATAAGGTTTTATGTTTTATTTTGAACACCATGAATAATCTTTTCATGAAAATGCAGAAACTTGGGCATGGTGGCACATGGCTTTAATCCATGCACTCGGGAGGCAGAGGCAGGGTGATCTCTGTGAGATCAAGGCCAGCCTTGGCTACACAGAAAGTTCCAGGTCATCTGGAGCTACAGAGAGACTCTGTCTCAAAAAAGTACACAGAAAATCTTCCATAAATGCTTGTTGTTTGAAAAAAATAAATGATTGCATGAGTCAGAAAATTCAAAACTAGTTGCACTGACATATTAATATAGCATATTTAATTTCCCCAGCTATTGCATTTGAATCCTGATTCCTTACTTTCTTAAAACTTAGTGAGCCACCTCTGGAGAGGTGGCTCAGCAATTAAGATCACTGGGTTGTTCTTGCAAATACCCAGGTTCGAATCCCAGCACCCACATGGCAGCTAACAACTATCCCGTAACTCCAGTTCCAGGGGTGGGTAAAGGTACTTGCCTCCAAGTCTGACAACTTTTTTATTCATGAGACCCATGAAAAGGTAAAAGGACAGGGGCTGGAGAGATGGCTCAGTGGTTAAGAACACTGGTTGTTCTTACAGAAGCCCCGGGTTCAAATCCCAGCACCCACGTGGCAGCTAACAACTGTCCCGTAACTCCACTTCCAGATCCGACAGCCTCTTCTGTCCTCCACGGGCATTGCACGACACAGGTGCACTCACCTACACACAGTCAATACACACATACACATAAAATAAAAATACTAAATAAAAATATTAAAATATGCAATTTGTTTAAAATCTTTTCTTGTTCTGAAGTGTTTTTGAATGAGTTCAAGCCATACTAGAATGAAGTTGGTCTCTTGTGTTTGTTTTTATTCTTTCTCCAATAGCTCATAGAAAGCAATGATCATAGCTAATGTTCAACAAATCATCAACCTCAATAAATTGTATTAATCTGTCATATAAGTGATGCTTATTATAGGACATAAAACTTAGATATCTTTTATCTTCATTCGAATTAATCGAGTCATATTATTTTACAATGATATGAGTTCTGGTGATGTGTCATATATTCAGAAATTTAGTGGCTTTTGGATGTGCTCCAGGTTGTGATAAATCTCAGAGTTCCTTTAGATGACCAATTCACATATGTAGAGATAATTAATAGCACATCAATGTGTCCCAACTTCAGCCTGATATTTTAGATCTTTTTCCACTGCAGTACATTTTTATTTTCCTTTTTTAGTCTCAGTGATACCTGGAGATAATTCCATATCTCCTGGAGATACTTTTCTACTACTCATCATGACTAAAAGTAATTAGAAAGTCATTTTTAAAACCTAATCTGTTGGTTCACCGTCCTTATCTCATTACCAATACTCCCTTAAAGCATAAGATACAATGTTTTATAGAAATTTCCTCTATTTTTATTTAGATTTCTCCTTATCTTGGGGATTTTGTTTTCACTGTCTTATGACCCTGCATTTGGAGCATGCCTCATGGCAATGTTTCATTTCTACTTCCTAATTTGGTCCTTCTGATTTTGATGTTTTAAATGGTGACACGTTAAACATCTTTACTAACAATTGCTGGGTGAATAGAAATACGTGCATGTAGCACCTGGAGGCCATGTGCTGGAAGATGTTTATGCAATTGGAGAACACAGTTTTAAAACAAAGACAAAGTTTCCACAATTTTTAAGATAATTTAAAGAGACAAAAATGCTGGTGTGTGTCTATAATGCCAGCATTTGAAGGTTGAAGTAGCAGGATTGTAAGTTCAAGGCCAGCTTGGTTGAGAAGGAACTGCAGTCATAAATGAGTTCAAGTTTCTGTTTCTATAAACAAAAACAAGATTAATTTGAAAGGCTGTCACAGTAGAAAAGTTGGGGAATTTATTCTTCATGAGTTGGCAAAATATATTTATGACTGGTCATCTTTATTGTTAACTTGAGTGGACCGAAAAACCTCTATGAGATCACTAAGCACACATCTGGGCATATCTGTGATGTTTTCCAGAGGAGATTCAGTAAAGAAGAAGATCCACTCTAATTACAGCTGGCACACCAGATGAAATAAAGAAGAGGAGAAAATCCCACCCACAAATATTCTCTGTTTCCTGGATATCATGAAGTGAGTTGTGCTGCTTTGCCCCACCCTCCCAGTCATGGAGAGTAAGACCACTGAAACAGTGAACTAACATAAGCCTTTCTTCCCTTAAGTAGCCTGTTAGATATTTGTTACAGTGAAAAGAAAGGTAACTAAGAGTATTAGACTGCAAATGAAGCGTGCTGAGAAGATGAGAATTGTTCATTAAAGCGCACAAATAATAATTGGATCTAACATAAAGAACAGATATTTGAAGGCCTTACATGTCTTTCATTTAGTTTGTATTGAATTAGTTCCAGCTCCTACAAATTGAATCCTACAAATTGAAGATTTCATATAAGAATCCTATTTTCATCTTTTTTTTTTTTTTTTAACAAAGGACAGTTCAACCCTGGGATGTTTCTCCTTCTAGCAGCAAGCACTAAGAGCTAATTAAAAGCTGCCTGCCTTGCATGGGGCATGCTCTCTAGAGTTCTCCTGAATTTCTAGTTAGCTAAGTTTTTTCATTTAAATTACTTTTGTGGGCTCGTAGACATTTGAGTTTTCAAATCTCGGTTTAAAGGGTTTTATCTTTTATCAAGTAGAAGGTAGTAGCATCCCTTTCTGTCTGAGTCCACATGGTGGGAGAGTGGGTAGTACCCAAGTCAGGAAAGTCATCCTTATCACCTATGAAGCCTTTTAAATGTGGATTTCCATTATCTCCTTTCAGTAGGTTTTGGGGAGAGACTAGAAGATATAAATTTAACAAATTTTCCAATGATTATGAGGTATCTGTTCTTTAACAGGCTATGGGAGATAGTGAATGGGGACAGAGAAGCAAGTATTTAGTTCGTTCTTGAGCGTGAGGAACTGCACCTAAGCTGTCTCTAATTTATTCACAATTGTGACTGTAATAGGTTTGGCTCTTTGCCAAAGAATCTGAAATCTTAAGTCATCCCATTGGGTGCTCTGGTAATTGATGTTATATGAATATTGAATATGAATTTAAAGAAGTCTTATTATCATTTTTTAAAAATATCAACTCTCTATGTACCAAATGCCAAATACCAGAGGAGAGACATGTCATTGTAATTAATCATCACCATCTACTATTAGGTCCCTATCACTGAAAATTTTAAAAATTGTAATCTGTCTAGCTTTGTTCTTTAAGATGAGAAAACTGAGGTTCAAGGAGTTAAATGCTTCATTTAGGACCACATAATTCAGTTCAGTGGTGTTGATCTGGAACTCTATAGTCTTCAGGTCTTTTGATTATCTTCTGCCTTCATGACACATCAAGTAAAAATAATAGATTAAGACATATATTATAAAAAAACAGTGTTGTTTGGAATGGGCTGAGTTCAAGGTTAAAATAATGGTTTACATGTGCAAAAAATATACATTGCACCTCCCATCATTTTTAGGCATAAGAATAAGATCTGCCTACAATTTAGCTATTTTTACTAAGACTGTGAATTTAAGTCTTGTGAGTATTAGAGAACAAATTTTATACTACTATATTAATTTTCTCAGCAAAGGATGAAGCAAATATTCCCCAATTTTAATGACAAATTTACAAGAACAAAAGCAACTGTCTCAATTAAAATAGAAACCCATTTATAGGTTAAATTCAGTGAGTTGTATCTCCAGCAATAGGGTATTAATTTAAGTACTGGGAGGCAACTAAGGGCAATATAAATAGCTTATATTGTTTTTGAAGTATCTTGAACAAGCTTGATAATCAACTTGAAGGAAATTCACCCATGTCTGCACTGGGGTTTTTGCTATACAGTCGATGACTCTTGGGTGAGAATATTATCACTCTGTGTGGCCTAATTATATATACATACATATATATATATGCATATATGTCTATATATAGTTGATGTGTAACTTGTATATATATGTATGCACACAGGTATTCTCACAGATATCAAAAATACTAGTAAGTAAGCTGTTAAGATAATGTTTCCCTGTGGTTTTTCAAAAATCCTAAGTATTATTTATCTCTCCTTCCTCTCTTTATCACTGTATTTCCCTCTTTCCCCCTTCCCCAATTAAAGTAACTCTCCTCATTTTCCCATATGCTTCCTCAGAATTTGAAAGTAAGATCCTATTCTTGAAGATATTGAGCACTTTGGACACAGAACTTGGAGAAATCAAATAGGAACCAACCTGAAAGCCTCCTCTCTGAGGACAAGCTCTCGTAGAAGTGGAAGGTGCTATGAAAGCTTTCAAGGAAGGAGAGCAATCAATAGTCCTATTCTGCTATAAAGCCTAAGAACCACACAAAGACCAGCCCAGGAATTATTTCCCTAATTGTGCAATAATGGCTCTTTAATCTTGGAGGTCACCAACTGCTGTCTAAATGGACTTAAGATCCACTCAGTAGGAAGGAATCATGTCTAGTACTGCAAGCCTAGCTAACTAACCATGGCTGGAGAGGTCATAGACACTAGAGGACACCATATTGCTGCCACTTTCCTAAACCAATATAATTTCTAACTGCATTCTAAGTACTTATCCTTATGCCCACAGATAAGTGTGACTCTCATCCATCATCAAAGATATTTCTTTTTGCATGACTACAGAGATTCATAGCTGGTCAAAATTTGGAGAATAAATGATCATGTAGTACCCAATCCCAATTGATACATCTAAAACGAACCTAATGCTCTGGGAATATCGAGGAAGAGAGAGCAGAATGATTATAAGAGCCAGATGACCAGGACACATGCTGCTAGATCGTGTCTTCTGTCTGCTGCACCCATGAAATCTCAACAACATAATGACAACACCAGTGTACATGCAAATGTGGACGGGGAAACGGGCAATTTCACGAATTTCTAATCCCAGATGAAGAGCTACAGGAAATCAGTAGTTGCTGATACAGTGAGAATCAGCTTTGTCCAGAGATGATGAACTCCCTGATAGGCATCCAATTCCAAGTGGTCAGCCCTAAACTCATTTATATACAATCAACATTAAATGGACTCAATCAGCACTAAATAGCACACATATGTACATAAAAAGAACAATTAAGGAATAAGTCACCAAAATGAGATATATAGGGGAATGTGGGAGGAGCAGAGGGGTGGAAATAATTCAAACACAGTACTCACGAATGTAATTTTCAAAAAAATTTTTTTTTAATTGGTGGGTTGATGCACTATTCTCCATGGGTCACCAGGTGGCACTGTCCAATGTCCAGGGCTTTCTGTATCACATAGAAAGATTAGCAGAGATTTACATTTCAACTAAAATAAACAATTTTGTGTTCATAATTATTATGTATATTTTCCAAATAATTTTCATATTTTAGAAAGCATATTTCTTTATTGGTTTACACTGTTGCTGATAAACAGAAAATACAGTCAAGAAATATGAACAATTTTCTTCCACCTGTCAAGTTTGAATTGGGTGAAATCATTTAAGAATGATTATTTGTAAAGGTCCAATCCACCCCCACATCCAGAAATTCTAAAAATTGTGTCTACAATTGGAACTCAAGTATAATAACCTATAAACTCATATATGATAATTACATTTCAAACAGGAAACTGCAATTTTCAGAAATTTGGTTGAAAACTGGAAGGAACATTTGAATAGTACATGAAAGATCTTGTTCAGGAATTTACTATCCTCTGTAGATTTTGTGACGAAATTGAAATACTACTGAAATGAGATGAAATAAGCATGCAAAATTCAAGTTGTATATTAAAAACTTGAGTTTTTAAGACAGATTATAAAGACTAGAAGAAATCTTACACAGTCAATCTAGGAAAGCACGCAGTACCCTCAAGCCTTCAAGTCACTGCAGAGCAGGGATCACAAGGGCAGCCTGCAATTTGGGTCTAGGAGGAAATGCACTTGCTATCCTTTTGTTCTGAATTATAATAATAATTTTAATAATTTTGAGAAAGAGAAATATATGACATTGTTATGACTGTAGACCACATATCTACAGCATCATGGGGTGTGGGCAGCAGCAGAGATTAGACCTAAGGAGACCATTTAGGAGGCTCATAAGGGAGGAATTCAAGAGTGTGAGGGGGAACAGAGGAGCTATGATAAGATTGTAGAAAGTTAAAGATCTTTCAGGAAGTCCATCTAATTCTGTTGTGGAGCTGAGTCATAATTTTGTTAAATATACATATACTAGCTACACATTTGGTGGTTTATGTCAATAATCTCAGCACACAGGATGATAAAGCAAAATAATCGTGATTCAAGTCCAGCCTATACAATTTAGAGCCTGCCTTTAAAAAAAAAAAAGAAAAGCTAAAGAAAATAAAAGAAAGGTCTACGAGGGCTGCTTAAAGGGCCTTGGATCCTGTAAATTTGTATATTATTACTAGTGTTATTAAAATTCCACACTTTTATAGCATATAAAATTCTCCTTTAGAGATAGTTTCAGAGAATTATAATTTGTGAAATAACTTCAAATGCTAAACATTCCAGCTAGAATTTGGATTCAAACATAAACAAAAATGTTGACATGAAATCTGAAAACAATACAGAAATATCTAAGATAGATTCTTCCTAAAATTGATCTCCAGCTGCTGTCCTGCCACAGTGCTAGATACATCCACTTCCTAACCCACTGAAGATTTAACCTCCTTAATTGAGGTATTACATTTCTAGAATGACATTCATCCCTGCAACAGCATTGATTGCCTATCAAATGTCAGAATTGTGCAGGTTCTTGGAGATACAAAAATAATGCAATCAGATCCCTGTATTCAAGAACTTATAATCTGACAATGCAGATAGATGTGTAAATAAATAATTTCCGTATAATTTGACATTAATGCTGGCTTGAGAGGAGAATAGAAAAGAATGTTACTAACTCAGTCTGGAGGAAGTTTGAAAAGGGAGTCCAGGAAAATTAATGACCCTCAAAATTTTCAAAAAACGAAAACATATTCAAGGTTAGAGTTGGCCTGTTGACCTTGCCCTCTGTGGAATAAAGCAGCCATGAGAAACTATTCAAGAGTCCACTATTTTACTGCTAAGGATAAAGAAGCATATGGCTATCTATCCAGGTTTCTTGGCAACTTTCCCAGTCTCGCTTCCACTTCCTTTCATTCTTAAAAATGTGCTAGTTTTGGGCTAGAGAAATGGCTCAGAGGTTTAGAACACTGGTTGTTCTTGCAGAAGTCCTGGGTTTGAATCTCAGCACCCACACAGCTAACAACTGTCCATAACTCTAGTTCCAGGTGCTCCAACGGCTTCTTCTGTCCTCCACGGGCATTGCCCAACATGGGTGCACTTACCTACATGCTGGCAATACACTCATACACATAAAATAAAAATAATAAATAAAATATTTTTAAATGTGTTAGTTTTGACACTTATTTTATTCATATAATAAAACCTTTAGGTAAATAAAGCCACAGTAAGAATACTGATAGGCTAATTGTAACTGGAATCAGTAAGGCATGCAGGAACCAAGAGGTAAGACATATATTAACAGGATATGCAAGTATTAACAGATACAGCTTTATTGCACTCTGGAAAAGTCAAAAAAGTATGATAAGAGTAAGATATTATGAAGTACTGCTCATCTTAGACTTGGGGAAAATGTTAGTATATTTGTCATGTGGCACATGAAAGAAAAGGGATATTTGAAAATACTACAAGCTTTCATGAAGAGAGTATTGAGGAAAGCATAAAAGCTCTTGTATGACTTACCACAGACAATAAATTTATGGTTAATGTTTATTGTCTACTGTATTCTAGGGACTTTGTTAACCATGTGATAAGAAACAAACCCATTAATCTTTACAAATAAGGAAATCAGATGGTCATCATTAAGAATGTTCATGGAATTTTGAGGTTTTTTTCAACTTCTGGGCATTGAGTGAGAGTTTCTCCTTTGGCCTTATAGTATTGAGCATTTGAATAGTTACAGCCCAGAGCTTGTTAGACATATAATTGTTACCTATGGGCTGGTGATTCACTCCTCTCTGATTCTTCAGAGCAGTTCCTAGTCATTTCTCTGAGTAATCGGAATTCTTCTGTATGGTAGTCTTGTCATGGTAGATTCTGAAGTTAGAATGAAAGCATCATGGAGCAGAGTCACAACTGACCCTGGATGGATGCATAACCTAAGTAACAGGCACTTATTGCAATATTAAGCCCTTGAGAGCTGGAGGTTAAGTAGCATAATTTAGACAGAATAAACCTGAGACATTAGCTTTATATCCATATTACAAATGAGGCACATGGTACTCAAAGGTTTAAATAACTTAAAATAGGTTATGGAGTTTATACATAGATATACCAATATTATCACCCAGGAAATCTGAATAGATGTAAGCCAGCAGACCCTTAGGCTGTACCAAAGTCATAATCCTACGTATTCAAAATGACTCATAGTTCTGATCACATGCTTCCTCTTTTTTGTTTCCAAACTTAAATGAGATCATTACATTATCCTAATCAAGCACAGACTAAGAAAAATTCAAAAAGCAAGATTTAGAGTATTTGTCCTTACTTAAAAGTAAAACTAAAACTTTTAATAAATAGGGAAATTGAGTTATGTTCTCATTATAAACAATTTACAGTAGATAAAAACAGGGAGCAAGCTGTATACCTAAAAACCACATCTATAATATTAACAATGTAGTAGGAAAAGATAGAAAACATAAATTTTTAGGTTAAAATATACACATACATTGAACACAAGAATAAAATGGAATTTAAAATATAAACAGGATCTTAAGAGAGAGGGATAGTAGAGTGCAGGTGATATGAAGGGAAAAACAGACTAATGGGGAGGGAGGTTTAGGTAGGGAGACGGATGGAAGTGTAGAACAGAAGAGGGATTAAGGGAGGGATAACTAACACTAAGAATGTTTGAAAAGCCCATATGGAAACCTGCATCTTTGTAATATTCATATATATATTCATAGTGAGATTCATATATATATATATTCATATAATGAACTTAAATGCAGTTACTTCACAAAGGGAATAATATGCCTCCCTGAATCCATAGGTTGATAAATAAAAAGCCCAGTTCCAGATGTGAGATATCACCCTTTGAGTTACTTATGTGGGATGTCTTGGAATCCCCAAATAGATATAGGCTAGACCTTGCTTATAAGACCCTACTGATGAAGATGCCACATATTTTGGTCATAGGACATGGATAAATCAAGTCGGTACTGCCAAGGAAGCGACCTCTTTGCTGGCTAACTTTCATAGTGTTGGAAGATGCTATGAAGACTTCTGGGAGGAATATATCAAATGTATTTTGCAGCTGTGAACCCTCTGAACTGCAATAATGATCAGTGTATCAAGATATATCAGTCAGTGGGTGCTATAGTGGCATGAATATATTATGGAAGTAACCAACTTCTTTCTGATAGGATTTAAGGCCCACTTCATAGGAGAAAATGCACACCTAGGACTCTAAATCTGACTAATAACCTGTGAATGGGGAAGTCATAGTTCCCAAGAGTGAATCTACCACTATTATTTTTCCAAATCGACATACTATCAAACTGACCTGTAAAGTCTTACTCTATGCTGACAGATTAGTATAGTTCTCAGACCTCATCAGAGAAGTGGAAGGTGCAGTGTAAGGTGGTTAACACTGAAACTCACAACTGCTCAATGTGTAGAGAATAAGTGTCAGTGGAGTGACCAGTCACAAGCAAGACATATCACTCCTAGCCCCAAGGCTCAGGGAGCATAGTGTGACAGGGGTCAACAAGACTTTAAGAGCCAGAGGCCATGTCCAAGTGAGACAATGTCTTCTAGACACAAGCAGGCTGCTGCACTCACCAACTCAAATCAGCTGTGGTTGCCTGCACAAGACCTGTATTAGATCTAGCCAATCAACATTCTAGCATTGAAGAGGTGGAGTTTCATGAGCACCCACCCTTAACTAAGGAACTATTGACAGTTAATAACTTCGGGGGCAGAGGGGAGTCAGTTTTCTTTAAGAATGCTGTTCCCTAATAGATCAACAGAACTCCAATGTATGCTCCACATGTATGAAATTATGGGGAGCACAAATTAGAATCTGTGTGTTATTTAAAAAACAAAAGGAAGACATGGAAGTTGTGAAGGGGTAGGGGAATGGGAGGTTAATCTGGGAGGAGATGGGAGGAGGAGTAGGGAGTGAATATGATCAAAATAATTGTATTAAATTTTCAAA
Organism: Nannospalax galili; assembly: GCF_000622305.1. Classification (NCBI taxonomy): domain Eukaryota; kingdom Metazoa; phylum Chordata; class Mammalia; order Rodentia; family Spalacidae; genus Nannospalax; species Nannospalax galili. The sequence goes on along the minus strand of NW_008336076.1, from coordinate 3,783,691 downwards.
GAATTAGTAAAATTATTATGTCAAAAAATTTTTAAAAGTGAAAACCAATCACTTCTCCAATAGAGGGGGCCTATATCTGTCAGAGACCAACATAGAAATGAGCAGCTCAACTTTTTTAAACCTCAAGTATAATGAGAGAAGCAAATGGGCTGAAACCCTGGCCTTCTCTACCACAAAGTCTGCTTCCAACGTGTAATGATTCTAGAAGAATTTCAAAGGAGCTTACTATTTGAAAAATAAAATATTTTATTTGGAATAAGAATCATGGATACTCAGGGGAAATGAAAAGAATAATCTCAGTAATGCAAATCATTGACCCAGCTGCTCAAACGAGTTCCAGAGTAACTGTCTTCTGAAAGTCCTGACCCTCTACAAAGCAGAAGGATCTCCGCAGAAGCCCTTTACTGCTTCATGAACAGATAAATCCATTCTTTCTGCCTTCATATGCCATTTGGATCCATAACACTCTTTAGCTGTTACTTGTAGGTTACATAGTGGACATTTTTTTTTTTTAGTCTAGCAAATTACAGGCATAGTCAGATGTATCTAAGTGACACTGGGATGTTTTTGTTCCAAGGCGACATAAAACTGCAACAGGAGCTGCATCTCATGCTGTTTGTCCATCTAGACCTGGAGATTCAGGAGACTGGTGCTTGCTTTTATATATTCACAGGAATAGTGGAGGAATGCAGATGCCTTTGATGACTGAGTCAAATAGAAGAGTTTATGCTTAGCCGATAAGGCACCTGAAGAATAAAGAGCCCTGGAGACCAATGTGTGGAAGAGAGGGAAAAGGGAAAGAAGAAAGGAGGTTGAGAAAGGCCTAATAAACCTTTCCCATGGAAATGGAGAAGTGGTGCCTCAGAGCAGGTTCATTTCCAAACAAAGTGAGGATAAAATGGATCAGCCATAACATCGCCAAATTTGTCAAGTGAAACACTAACCAATCGAAATCTGCAGTGAGAAAGAGACACTTGTGCAGGGCCATATACTATCGTGGTCATCAGATGACAAGACACGAAGGTGCACTCACATATGCATATGTACACACATTTTTTGAGGCTTAAGCAAAGAAAATCGACTGTGGAATTGAATTATATTTAATGGTGATATTCTATGGTCATGTAGATGAGAATCTAGTTACATATTTTCTCTAGTTATTAAAAAGCTAAAAATAATGAAATGATTTTTTTAAATATTTTATTTATTATTTTATGTGTATGAGTGTATTGCTTTTATGTGTGTATGTGCATGGGTGTCATGCAGTGCTGGTGGAGGTCAGAAGAGATTGTCAGATCCCCTGGAACTGGAGTTACAGACAGTTGTTGGCTTCCATGAAGGTGATGGGAATCCAACCTGGGTCCTCTGCAAGACCAGTTGGTGCTCTTAACCACTGAACCATCTCTCTAGCCTGAAATGATTTTTTTTTTTTTACTGTTCAAAGGAGTTCATAATTAATGAGAGGTATGCCAAGGCAAGCATCAGCCCTGTATTTACGCTATGTGAAGTCAGTGCATGCATATGTGCGTCAGGAACCAGCTAAGGAATCCTCACTTCCTAGGACAATTTTCATTATTGAATATGACCAACATGCTTCGAGCAATCTTAATCAAAGGAAATAGATATTATTGTCATGTTTTATTTGTAAAAAAATGTTATTATTTTTCTTTTTGACTATAGTGTTTTAGTGGAATAAATTATCTTTCAGTTACATTTGGATTTTTTTTTTTTTAATGGACCATTTGACACCACGGAATTTTCTCTACAAGCATGGCACCTTCTGGAAATAAACTGTAACTTCCTGTTCTGTTTTTCTCCTATTTTTCCACTCCATCTCCTTTTCAAAATTGTTTGTTTAAATCTTTATACCTACTAAACGTAGAACAGGCCAAGATGGCGTATATTTTTGTATGAACTAGAGCTAAAACATTTATACCAAAGAAGCTCACTCAAAATGCTCACACAAGTTTGGCAGTACTCACGGTCATGGGCATCCACTTAGAGTCAGACAAAAGCAGCTGTGCTCTCATGTAGAAGGTACTGGTATTTTGGCCTATTAGAGTAAGTACATTTTAGTGATTAACCAGTCCTCAAACCATGGAGTTGAGCTGTGGCTACATCGGCCTTTCCCCCTTAAATTCCTATTTACTTTTTCTTTGTTTACTCATTTTTACAATGATTTTATAACTGATATAATAACATTTAGTGCTTTATTGTTGGACTCTGGGACTCTGCTCACTTCCTAATTGATATCCCCACAATGGCTCTAACAGCATATTGCACAGAGCAGAGAGGCAGTGTTAATTGAGTGAGGAAATAAGTGAAGTACATTTGGTACTATTTTGAGAACAGCTAATCTCTACTAGTAGAAAGAAAAAGACAAAGTAATGATATATCATGTTAACTAGATTATTAATCTTCTGCCATGAAGGTGTTATTCATAAAATATAGTTGTAATTTGGGGAGAAGAGGGCAGTATGAGAAAACCACAGACCATAATCATAAAAAACTAGGTTTAAATCTGGGTTTAATTTCTATAAACTCTTGGGCAACTCATAAAATTTCTCTGAGCTACAGGTACTTCTTTTAATGAAATAGTGGCAAAATATCCATCTTACCAGGTTTTAATGAGAATTACCAATAACACATGTAAAGTACCTGGACCTTGAACATAAAGCTACCAAATTAATGGTAGCTATTAACACCATTAGTTTTATTAGCAAATTCTCAACATTGATTAATTTACCTGTCTTTCCATTTTCTAATTTAGTTATTTCACATGTTATTTTGACACTAAAATTGTAGCAGTTAGAAAAGTGGTCAATTTCTCTAAGGTATAGGAATTCTGTTAGCTTCTGAAGTAAAAAGACCCTTACGATGGATGCTAAGCACTGTTCTTAACTGTCTCTGCACTTTCATTGTGTGAGTGCCATCTATGTATGTATTAATTACTCTGAATTATAGAAAATGGAATAATTATTTATAAAAGCCATAAATGAGCACTTGGAACTTAATTTAGAGGTATTTGGCATTTCTCATTTTATATGGAGCTGTGGATAGGAAAGCTGCTTATTTTCAAAACTTGGAAGGCAGAATAGTACCAAACCCTAGAAATTGATTTTAGAAAGCCATCATATCCCAGAGATGTGGGCAGAAAAAGGCATCGCCTGCATTGTAGGTTACAATGTTCTGACACCTACAAGCATCTGTCTTCGCAGACTTTTCGTAAAGTGGTGCTTAAAAGTGTTGGTATGGAACATAAGTAGATAATGCAAATATGTTACCGACCCCTACCAATAGTTGCAATTATGCAAATTTCAAAACCTTCATCTTTTATAATTAGGTGTAGTGGGCTTATGTAGTTAAGTTGTTCACTAGCTACCTCCAATTCTGTAATGTGGTGAGCAGCTTCCCCTTAAAAATAATGCACTTCAAATAGACAAAAATATGCCTTCTGCAAAACATCGACAGAATTTGTATGAAGGAAAGGAAGGGCATAGTGTCATAAATAATTTAATGGACTTCTTCCTTGTTTGTTATTTAATAAAAGTGTTTTATGAAAAGCTGATATTCTGTGACAATAATGAACCATACTGCTGAATTGGACAGATAAATAGGAAATTTTAATTAATATAGTAAAACTCTTAGGAATTTAATTTTTATATAAGTGCTAGAAAGGAAGAAGTCTTCTTATAGCAACATTTAGGAGAAAACAAAATTATATTTACTATGTATGTAATTTCCTCATAGTTAATTATTGTGGAACACTTGAATCTCCTTATCCACAGTCCTGAGAATACAGAATGCCTAATAGCATTATTAGCAGATTATATAGCTATATGAAATACAATTTTCAATAAAACTATATATTGATATTAAATATATATTCACTTAAGACCCACGTTACAGCTTGCTTACAACTGAAATAATGTTTATGTAATGTGTGGATATATAATACAAAACATATAAAGTTTTTGTTTCTTCACAATAAATAGACTCCAGAAGTATCTTGTTATGTTAAAGGTTTGAATTAAATAGTTGCACTTGCTAAGCACAATAATTCAAGCCTGTAGTCTCAGCTGCTTGAGACACTGATGCAAGAGGATCACTAAAGACACTACTATTTTGAGACCAGCTGGTGTATAATCCCAAGATGCTTTATCAAAAGAGAAGAGTAACACTGACTTGAGTGAGTATATTTCTGACTTTATTTCAGAGATATGCCAAATATTTTTTAGAAGGCCTTACTCTAGACAAGTTACATGTGGCATTTATACGATATCTTTTTTTTTTTTTTTTTTTTTGAGGCAGGGTCTCTACATAGCCCCAGCTAACCTGGAGCTTGCTATGTACCCCTGGTTGGCCTTGATCTCACAAGTCTTCCTTTGCCTCCTGAGTGTTGAGATTAAAGGCATGTGTCATCATATGATGTGATGGCTCACATATGATATCTTTATTTTCTGAACAATAGAAATAGAGGAACAATACAAGAAACTAATTCAAGTTCACTTTTCCTTTAATGAATCAGTCTTTGAAACAATAGGCAGACAAGACAGAAGACAGCTAAGATAATTTTCAAGATGGAAGAAGTATTCATGTCAAAGATTTAAACATCTCAAGGTCTTTAGTTGTTTGTAAATATAGCTTTGGATCGTTTGTATTTATTTTCTAAATTGTTTTCTTTCAAACATTTTATCTACTAAACTTTCAGATGCTAAAGGAAGGCGATCCAATTTGACTGGTGGCAAGAAATAGTAACCAACTATCAATAAAAATAAAGAAACTTAGACATAACAAAAAGTCTCGCTAAAGTTAGAATTGAATTTATTTAAAGTTCTATTACCATACAAGTAACTTTTAATCCACTTAAAGATAGGTTGATAAGGACAGATGCTGTCAGTACCACTCATTATTCCTATTTCTGCATGACAGCATACACGCTCTGTTCATGAACATTGTTTTCATGAAACTTCTTTGATTATCTTTAGCTTAAAACATTCTTTATTTATCCTTAGATTCTGCTCTTGGATTCAGTATAGAATTCACCTCTTCCCAGTACCTCTTCTCATAGTGAGTGGATTCACCACAATTTAATAGGGGAAATTGAACTAAAATGCAAAAATGCAAACAAAAACATTGACTAGTGGAGAAAGATTTTGCAATATTGATTTTGTTCTCATTTTAGTATTTTAGCTTACTTTTCAAAGTTGCTAAAATGATCTAGATTTACATCTTTATGTAATTAGGCATCACAAAAAAATTAGTTTGAAAATAAAGCACAAAACTGAATTATCAACACAAGGTGGCACTGTGGACCAGTCTCTTAGGAATAGAGCTTGTGTGTAAGCATTTTCTGTTTGGTTTCTCAGAGACTAATTTTTTAATTCAGCCCTCTTAATTTTATATCTGATTTTTCCTTGCAAATCTGGTAATGAAAGAGGAAATGGAATTTTAATTAAAATAAAAATGCAAATTTGGAGCTCACAAGATTTTTTTTGTAATTAGAAATCAAAACTTAGATCTCTACATATCTATACTATACTGATAGCTGATACATATCTTATCCCACCTTCCTCCAAGACAGACCCACGCGTGTATCCTTACTGTCCATCATCTCATGAATGGACACCTTGGGTTATTTGCTGAGAATTTAATTTTTGCTGCTTCAGCTCATCACATACAAACTGTAAGCATCATTTTACTTCAGGAGCATTTTCTCTCTGGGGTGATGTGCCAGCTGGTAAAGGCACTTACCATCAACTCTAAAAACCAGAATTCAATGCCAGGAACTCACGTCCTGGACGGTGAGGACAGACTCAAGCATGTTGTCCTCTGACCTCCACATACATGCCATGCAAAGCAGAAGTTAATACTTAAAAGTCCAAAGAATTCTGTGGACTCAGGAGAGAAATCAAATGCTTATAGCAACAAGTGATGTATTTTTTCAATAAAGTATCTTAGGTGAGCATCCTATTTCATATTAGTTTAATACTATACTCATATGTAATCCCAAACCATTTTGATTTCAAGACATTGTTATACATATACTCTGATGCACTACCCCCCCACTACTCCAACAAAGAAGCCTATATTTTGTGGCACATTTATAAACACTGTATATATGTGAGATATTAAGAAAATCTTTAATGGCAGATTATTATTTACAGGGTGTGCTTCAGCGGGTAGGCCTGTTGTTCTTGTCTTTTGTGCTTCTCCAGCATTTCAAATACACGGTGAATGATACACATTAATACCATGGCACAAATTCAGGAGGTGACTATATGATCCCAAATAATCTAACAACTTAAAGCTGTTAATGATGAACACAGACACATGCTCACACACATACATGTGTACACACACACACACACACACACACACACACACACGCACGGTGACAGTTTGAAAACTGTGATATATATATATACACAGACACAAATGAACACATATTTTTTGCGAGTTTCAAAAGTAAACACCTTTAAAGTTAGAGTTTATGGGATGGTATTGCATTTCAACCTTTACTGAGTTTCTGAATCATCAACAGTACTGAAAAGTATAGAGAATTAGATAAAAACATAGTGGAGGAAGTTTGGAGTTCATTTCTGCTGCTCAAACAACCAGAACAGAATTTAAAAAGCAACAGCTTAACCAAAATGTGAAGTATTTAACATAATACTCAAATTCTATGCACAATACTACATAGTCAGCACACATTGCACAAAATATATTGGATATGAACTTTTAATTTATTTGATGAAAATGTTCATATCTATGCCGAGGGTTTCTATTAAGCATTTAATTACAATTACAAATTATTAGTGCATACTTCAGGAAAGGATGGTTTAAGTTCGGGGCATTTTCTATTTTCACATCTATGAAACAATTTATTTACATATTTCTTAGACATCTTCTTCATCAGTTTTTCATTATTGTTTGAATCAGCTTGGTTATCTAAACAAGTTCCTAGACCGCTATAACTTCATTTTCAGATGGCTTCTTTCATATTTAGAAGAGACCATTATTCTGGGCTTTGTTGGGCACATAATCTCTAGAGATAATGACCTTCTTACATTATATTAAGAAAGCTTCTGATTTTTGTTACTTTGCTGTGGTTGTTTTTATAAAGGGTTTGTGATATATTCAGTGTAATCAGACACTTGTCTTTTAAAGTGAACTGTAATAGACTTACAGTCAATGCTGTTTATAACAACAAATAGGCTTCAGTTTTGGGTTGATAAATAATCTGCTTTTGACTCCCAAAGTGCAGAAACCCAAGTGCAGAAATCGTGATGACTTCTGTGATCATTCAAAGCAAAAAATGATGATGATGTCTTTTGTATAATTTTACTTCTCCAAATAAACTTTGGAAAAATTCAATTATGTAGTATATCTCTTTTTAGTGAAATTTTGTGGTAAAATTCCAAATTTAGATTTTGACAAATATGACTTTATCAGATCACTGCAAGAATAATCTCTCAATTGTACTTGGAGAATGTATCCTAACATTGATGCATGTAATCCATGTTGACTAAAATAGGAGTTTAGTTTAATATAATACACTATTCACTTGCAACAAACCTGAAATATATCAAAAGAAATGAACAGTGAATGCAGACAGGAAAGTTGCTACATAAACTACTAACAAATCAATGAATGATGGAATTTTCATGCCTCTACTCTGGACTCATCTGTCCTGTGTTTGAATTTGCCTGCTTCATCTTCTGTTTTGATATTATCTTGGGCAATAATATCTTGTTATATTCTTTAGTAGTAGCATCAGTATCTTCCTGATGATTTATATTGACGGTCTCACAAGTTAACTCTGCAGAACCCTTAGTTAAGGGCTAATGCTGGGTTCTTGTCAAATGCTGTTAAGGTGTGCTTTAAAATGAAAAAAATAAACAAAAAAAAACCCACATAATAATCAGATAAAACATTCGTTGCTTCTGTTTGCAATTTGATTTTTTTCCTTTTCATTTCTAGTGGAGAAGATGTCTGACATTAGAGACAGAGAAAGGACCTCTTGATCCTCATATACTGTAGCTCTCATTTTGGATACTTTATTAAATTATACTCAAGTTTTAGTTTCTAGAAATTTTACCTTATTTAGTCATCTCTTCTTGCATGACTTTATGCTGATTAAAATTTGCTGCTTTACATATTTTGCCTTATCCTTTTATCACATTTTATTTTTCATTAGATATTTCTCACTTTAAATTCTGGCGTGATTTTATTATAAAAGCAAACCACGTGGGAATGGTTTCTATTTTTAAATATAGAAAATGTTCATTCAAATATTTTTAAATTGAATTAAAACGTAATTCTGTTCCTGTTCAATTAACCATTGGCTTGGAACATATTTAAGTTCCACCTAAAATCAAATTCATCTTAAGGCCATATTAAAATATAAAATATTAATTTAATCCTCTATTGTTTAAAGAAATTTTTTAACATTTTCTAGAAATGCAGTTTATGTGGCTTGAAATTCTGATCAGATATACTTGAAGTTCTAACACATTCTAGAAGTCATTATTTTTTTCAGAAATTTAAGAAAACACATTTGTGGTGCAGGAGAGATGGAAGAGCACTGCTTGTTCTTGGAGAAGACCTGGGTTTGAATCACTGAACCCACATGGCAGCTAACAATTGTCCATAACTCCAGTTCCAGGAGATCCAACACCTTTTTCTGTCCTCCACAGGTACTGCACGACACAGGTGCACTTATACATATGCAGACATAATACTCATACACATAAAATAAAAATAAATATATTTTAAAATAAAGATAATACATTTATGATAAATATAAAAATCTTGGAGCTATGATGTGACAATTCTTCAATGCACTTAGGCAAACACTTTAGCATATAGATGCTTAATAATGTTTCTTCTCCTGATGCAATAAACTTTATTTATTGCTTGTATTATGATCACTACTATCCTCTTTAAACAAACATCTAATCAGGATAATGTGTACTTCAAATAGTTAGATAAATAGGATCACCTTTGCTTAGTTGAATTTTACCCGATGTTCTCACAAACTGTCTCTTCCTAAGCACTTCATGATAAAGCTCTCCCTTTGCTATTTCCTAGATGGTCCTTTGTTGATACTCTAGGCTAGATTCAATACCTTAAAAAAGAAAACAATGGTACTTCTGGCTTATTATCTGCCACCAAACATGTCAGTCAAACAACTAAGCAAACCAGTGACATTCTCCTCTTGACATACTTGAATTCAAGTTGTGTTCAGTATAGTTTATAACAAATTCGCTGGACATTCAAACATGGAACTCATTTGTAAATGGGCTATTGAGGTGACAAAAATACTGAACAAGCAAAAGCCGTGAATTAATGATAAGCACTCTTTATCTGAGCATTTCAATGCATTTATTTTTCTATTTTTTCTTGGGAGTTAGAAACTTTCTTCTCTTTGTTACAGTCTAAGTAGCCGGACCCTTGAAATAAGAGAAGCACTTTGGGACAGTAGACTGATTTTCACATGGGGTCCACAGACTCTGCAAAGGTACTAAGGTATTTAAGGCTCATACCTTATGAAACTATGAGAAAAAGACATCTCAGTAGCAGTGTGTCCTGATCCCTCTGTTTGGGAAATGATTTGCTGATATACATTTGGTCTACCTTTCTGGGCCCTCTCTTATGATGGATCAGTTTACCCTTAGAGATGGGTAGATGCCTCTTAACAGCTGTTTTTGTACCTAACTCAGTTATAATTAAACCCTTAATAGCAATCATGAAAATCTCCTTATCACTGGTTAGGTAATTGCAGACACAGAAAATGAAAGCTTAACTATAAATTGTAGGCCTCGTTGCCAGCTGAATATTAAAATGTGTTAGTATTGTGATTACTTAATGTCCCAATGTGGCTTGTGGCCAATGCTTAAAGTACACTCTAGAAAACTATAAGCAAATACATAAACAAAGCTTATTTTTCCAATAGCATCTTAATTATACTTGCATGGAAGATCTATAAGCTTTGGTAATATAAACTTAAGCTATGGCATAAAGTAGTTTCCTACATAAACTGTTTTAACCAAAGATAGTGTTACAAGTGTCAACTGCTTGCAAATAAAATCATCTGTATATATCTTGGCTCTTGCTTTTGTAAAGTAACTTTGAGGTTACTTTTTAAAATTTTTTTTTTATTTATTATTTTTATTTTATGTGTATGCGTGTATTGCGTATATGTAGGTAAGTGCAACAGTGTCATGCAATGCCTGCAGAAGACAGAAGAGGCAGTCAGATTCCCTGGAACTGGAGTCATGGACAGTTGTTAGCTGCCATGTGAGTGCTGGGATTTGAACCTGGGTCTTCTGCAAGAACTGTGAGTGTTTTTAACTGCTGAGCCATCTCTCCAGCCCCGAGGTTACTTTTCTAACCTATTAGTGGAAGTTTCATCCACTATCTTTGCTTAGGAGATCATAAAGTTGGGTGTCCTAAATGGTCATCATTTATCTTGTCCATAGATCACGCGGTAATGGATGCTTGATATTCTCGACTCTAAAATGTGAGTTTAAACTCTGCCCCAAGTTTCCTCCTGCTTGAAAAGGGATGTTACATAGGCAGGCATTTCTCATGCAGAAGGCAAAACTCAAGGGCAAACAGCCATGGAAGCATACTCAAGACTTTGATTACAACACATCCACTAAAAACCAGGGGCCAAGCAAGGTAAGTAAAATGGATGATACAGATGCCAAGGGGAAGAAATATGTGAGCTGTCCCTACTTGGAACTGCAAAGTCAGATGGAAAAGAGTGTGGGTTTCAGAAGGGTGGAGAATTGGAACTAATAACCATCCATAGAAGAGTGTTTCAGATGATGTGCTTATGGCACAGATGTTTTGAATCAATTTGATTTCTCCCTAACCACAATCCAGAGAATTTATGTATTCATCTTATTATATATTTAATTTTTAATTTTTATCTGACCACCTGATGTTCTGAAAAATAATAAACATACTCCTAATTTTGTAATTTGTCATTTTTATTATTGGCGACAAGACCTTGATATGTTTCCCAGGTTGGCACCGAACTTTTAGGTTTTGCAGGATTTTCAAGTAGAATTACAGGATATTCAAGTAGGATTACATCTATATGCCAATACATCCAGCTTAGAAACATATTTAAATATAATTTTTAGTAAACATCTGTATGTAAGTATTTACACATTATTTGGAAGTGTAGAATAATCAGTAACTGCAGTGCAGCATCCATGGCAATGCACGACCACCTCTCCCCATGACCTAATATAGAAAAGGTTCCAAGGAATATCGCACCCCTCTGCCTAAAGCTCATGGTTAGAAAACAGGAGTCAAAACAGAAAGAGAGTGAAGAGGAACTTCCATGTCCCCAGATTCCAGGACTGTGCTTTATAAAACCTGGACTATAGCAGGGATTTGTGGGAAGGCTAGGATCATATTATTACCATGTTCTTTGGATCTGATGTAGTGGAGGTGAACTGTTATGAAAGAGCTCATGGTAACTGTTACTAGCAAACACAAAAGTTTTGTCCTACTTTGTCTAAGAATTTCTAGGCTTGCAGGAGAACATTAACTTCCTTCTGCTTCCTGGAAGTATTCTACCACATGCTCCCTAGACTGTTGCAAACAGAACAGTAGTGGGGTAGATTTCTGACCTTTGCATTTTGAGTAGATCTGATATTAATTTCTTTTACACCAAGACAAATAAAAATGTTCATCCCCTTGACACAGCCTCTTTTAACAACTATCCACTTAATGCAAAATAGAAATAAACCCTATGAGGTTCTAGAGCTATGTGAGGTAAATAACCTGATTCTCACACGTAGAGCTCCATTGTCAGTCATATTGGATGATTGGTCTTTGGAAAGTAATTCTTCCAGGAGCTGGAAAGATGGCTCAGCAGTTAAGAGCACTGGGTGCTCTTGCAGAGGACCTGGGTTTGGGTCCCAACACACATATGGTGGCTAACACCCGTCAGTAACTCCAGTTTCAAGGGGATCCAAAGCCCTCTTCTGACCTCTACAGGCATTGCATGACATGGGTTCACTTATACAAATGCAGGAAATACAGTCATACATGTAAAATAAAAAAATATTTTTTTAAACTTAGTCTCTCTTTGTATTGAGATACTAATAATTTGGAAATTTATTATACTTTTTAGCATTGTTATTAAGAGATAAAATATGTCAAGAATATATGCTAATGTAAAATGTCCAAAATATGCAACAGGTTTAATGACTGAACATATTTAATGAAGAAATAATTCATGTTAGAGATTGGTAAGCTAAAGGGCTTCTTTTTCCTAACCAGTCACTAAGCACTATTTTCCGCTGTCCACTGCAGTTATGAAGTGCTGTATATAACTGAAGCAAGAAGAAAGTAAGGAGTGATTTGTCAAGCCAGGATATGTGTCTACTTTCTCATTTATTTTCTCTTCCAAACTCTAAACTGAAGAGCACATGAGATGCGACGTTGCATCCACACAGGATATGGACTCTGAATCTGTCAACAGTACCACAAAGCAAACCCTCTCTAGCCTTTATCCACTGCCACTCCACTTCAAGTGACCACATAAAGGAAGAAATTTTTATTGTACTAAGAACTTAAGAATCAGAGTGAAGCACATTGTTACATTGCTTTGCACATATTGCCTTAGAAACCATCAGTGTTTTAAAATAATTATTTTAAAATTACTTTTTTAAGTTGATACTTGTAAAATTATGGGTGTGCTTTAAAAATTGAAGTCCATTTAAACCAATTGTTTATATTAAATTCATTTTGTAAAAAAATTCAATTTTGTACTACTTTCAATTTTTTTAAAATTTGATTTCCTTTTTGTGCTTCTTTATGACTTTTACCAGGCTAATTTCTATATGTTAGAATATATATAATTTGTATATGTAAGATACCGTACAGTTACTAAAAATGAAATTGATTGAATCTAGGAGTCTACTTATAGGTGTGTAGTGCACAGTACTATTCCCATGGTAATTAGGTAATCTATTTAGGTGATGTTATACATTTAAATGTGTAATAATTTCCATTCATATCTATGGAATATATCTTCACCTAGAAAAGGAAATTTGAAATGGATGGTAGAGTGGTTGCTAAACTAGGATGCTACTGCTAAGTAGCCTGTGGGCATACAAAAATTATTTTTAATAACCAATGTTCATTGGATTCATAGTTTGGAGTGGAACTCGGTGGCCATTCTAATGCCTTATCTAGTACAACCTCTTCATTATTCAAATAAGGAAACTGAGCCTTAGAGCAGTGAATTAATTTCCCCAACTATACAAAAGTAGAAAATTGAAAGCCAGCCCTACCAGCCAGATGTCACCATACCTAACACACTGATTTTCTACCACGATAAACTCTAGTGCAGAATTGATTGTAGTTCAGAAAATAGAATGGTAAATTTTGTGAGTCGTTATGTATACTAAAAGATAATTTATTATTTTCTTTTCAGAAGTTGTATGCATTTAATGAAAATACAATAATATTCTCAGAGATTATTTTAGAATTATTTTAGATTATTTTAGAAAAATCGTATTAGAAAATATAAGTAGACAATATTAGTTGAGAAACTAGAGAAAAAAAGTAATGATAATATATTAAAAGGATGTAAAACCTTACTATAAAATTATAGGATTTAAGCAATTTGGCAAAAATATTTAAAAAAGCATCAAGTCAGCAAGAAAAGAAGCAGCTTAGATAGAAACTACAAGAAAGTTCATTCATTGTAAGAGGTGACAACATAAACCAGATGAAGCGAACAGGATGTGACCATCTTTTGCTTACTTTTAAAAAAAGAAAGCATTATTTTCTGCACTAGGGATTGAATCCACAGCTTTGTACTTGTTAGGCAAGTATTCTACCACTAAGCCCAAGCCTTTCCCAAAGCTTTTATTTTGAGACAAGATCTCACTAAAGCTGCCAAGTTGTCATGGACCCCACTCTTAGCCTAGATTGACCTTAAATTTGCATCCTCCTGCAAGCCTCAGCTTCCAGAAGCTTGGATTGCATACCTGTACCATCAGACCCAGGGATCATTAGCTTTCCATAAGTAAGTCAGATGGAAATTTGGGTGACCCTTTCCCAGGACTATGCAGAAGAGGGAGCAATGGGCCTTGAACAATTACCATTTATAAGACTTCTTTGCTTAGAATTAGTGCAACTCATGTTCTTTGATTTGGTTGGTACTCTAGAAAGCTGTGGTTTCAGGGTTGAAGAGAGATGGCTCAGCAGTTAAGAGCACTGACTGCTTTTACAGAGGACCTGGGTTTGATTCCCAGCATCCACATGGTGGCTAAGAATCATCCAGGGTATCTGACACCTTCTTCTGACCTCTGCAGGCCTTGCACAACAAGGATGTATTTGCATACATACAGGCAATGCACTCATACATGTAAAATAAAAATAATAATAAATAGAATATTTTTAAAAGCTGTGATTTTATTGTACTGAAAAGGTGAGGATTTTGCTAACTAGTTACCTAGACCCACTATTTCTACTGTACTAAAGATTGGCATTAGAGCACCAGAATATCTTCTCCACACCTCCAAAAGTTTGCTCAAAACAAAGAACAATGAAATGTTGCTATAGATATTCAAAAAATGCTGTCTATATAAGTAAAGCCATCCAAAGAGGGTTTTCTGTGCAAGTCCTACCCCAGATATTCCACATTCATGTTTCTAAGAAAATGAAGAAGTGGATGCTGACATGTCAAGAGCTGTGAGATCACTTACAACTCCAGCAGATTTGATGACCTTTTCTAGCCTCCACAGACCCCTACACACATGTGCAGCTACCTCACCCATACAAATGTGCACATAATTTAAAATAATTAAACATAAAATAAAATCTTTAAAATGAGACATGGAAAGACTGTTAACTATCTTAACAGTGAAATACTATGGAAAATGGAGTATTTATAAAATAATAAATAGCTTCTCTGGTTTCAATGTATTCTCCCAAGTTCTTGTTTTATGAACTTTCTCTCCGTTTGGCAACATTAGGAGGTGCGAGCTTTCGAGGTGATTAAGTGGTGAAACTCTGCCATTATCCAGGAGTGCTTTTCTTATAAGAGGCTGAGCTTGATACTCTCTTGTTTGCTCTTGTTCTCACTTGCTCTCTGTCCTTTTTCTTGTTCTTTCCCTTCTCTTGCTTTCTGTCTTGACTCAAGAGTCAAGATGTTTCTGCTTATTACAAACTGAGACTAAGATAACAGCACAGGAGAAGGCTAGTAAAATTATATATTAATTAATATAACCATTCTATGAATGAGATAAGGAGAAAAATTCAAAGAAAATGTTTGTCAAACATAACAGAATCTATATGAACAAAAGTTGTAGCCACAAATGGATGGCAATCTCTTTCATAAGATCTTTCAGGTTTTCTGAATTTGAATTCACTTGCACTTCAATGGACTTCAGCAATCAGATTTTCAGATGCTGGCTGTTTCTCAGTCACACAATTCTATATATAACTATAGTAACAGAATGAAAAGTTCTTACAAAAACTACATATTTTAAAGAACTATTAAGTAAATGCCACAAAGTTTAAAATTTATTTTCTCCTCTCAAAATATCTTCCTAACATGAGAATAATAGTTCTATTTCTAAATGAAATATTATCTTTTCTGGTTGACTATTCTTTAAAATAACGCTAATTAATTCTGCTCACTAAAGTATAAAATTTGAATATTTTCTTTTGTATATCAATTTGTATATCTTAGGATACACAATATTTTAACATTCTGTGGCAAGCATTACTTAAATCCAGTTAGAATCTTATAATACAAGATTTTGAAATGTGCTAGGCATGGTGAGACAAGAGGCCAGGCTGGTCTGCATACTATGTTTCAGGCCAGCTGGGACTACATAAGCAGACCCTGTCTCAAAAACAAAAAAACAGGGGCTAGAGAGATGGCTCAGCAATTAAGAGCACTGACTTTCCTTGCAGAGGATCCGGGTTTGCTTCTCAGCACCCACATGGTGGCTAATGACCTCAGTAAATCCATTTCCAGGGAATTTGACAACTCTCTTCTATCATCTGAGGGCACTGCACTATGGGGTGAACTTATATACATGCAGGCAATACACTCATCCACATGAAAAAAGTTTGAAACATGTTTACCCAATCTCATTTATTCTTTTGACTGTTATCACACTATTTCAAAAGAATTAAAACTAGTATGCCCATATTTAATTTGTACAGCTCTTTTACTTTTTTCAAGGCGCAAAGGTGATGTATAAAACATCGAAACCACACTGCCAATCTTCAAAAGAAATTCTCTTCCAGTACAGAACCAAATTATGTGGGAAGACACAAAAGAAATTTTTCTCTAAAGAAATTTTGACTTTTTGAGACAGGATCTCACGTAGCACAGAATGACTTCAAACTTGCTATGTAGCTGAGGCCAGCCTTGAACATGCAGTGTTATTATTACACAAGTGTATGATTATTCTTACCTAAAAAGAAATTTATTTTTCATTTATTTGTTTACTTAAATTCTCTTGGTTGTCTGACTGTTTACTAGAGACATAGTCTCACATATTATCCCAGGCTAACACTGAACTATTAGCCATCCTCTTAAATCAGTTTTCTTCTCACACATTATTCCAGGCTGACATTGAACTACTAGTCTTCCTCCTGAATCAGTTTCCTGAGCACTGAGATTATAAGCATAAGTCTCAATGCCTGGCTATCTATAACTTCTTTCAAGCCATTTTAAGCAGGAAAAGTGAGATGACTCACCAGGTAAAAGTGCTTACTGCAAAGGGCTGTCTATCTGGCACCTGCAGTGGAAGGAAAGAAACAATGCCCAACTGTTGTCCTCTGACATCTACATGTATTCCGTGACATGTGTGAACCCCCACTCATACACACATGCAATTCTCGTTTTCATTGATAGCAATAATGAAATA
Organism: Nannospalax galili; assembly: GCF_000622305.1. Taxonomy (NCBI): domain Eukaryota; kingdom Metazoa; phylum Chordata; class Mammalia; order Rodentia; family Spalacidae; genus Nannospalax; species Nannospalax galili. The sequence goes on along the minus strand of NW_008336076.1, from coordinate 3,766,766 downwards.
AAAATGATGATAATACAATGGTAAGACTTTGAAGCAATAAGAATTCCAAAGTTAAAAATAATTCATAGCTAAGGACATTCTCAAAGCCAGGTATCTTTACAATGTAAAATGAACTAAGATCATGTGTACAAATTGAAGTTGTAAAAACCACTATCAAGGAAAAACATTTGATGAGATGATATCTGTTACTCTAATCAAATAAAGTGTATTTTGTCTTCCTGGATTAATTGGAATATTTTTCTTTCAATTACAAGTACAAGAATTTTAATAAAATATATTCATTTAAGTTCTACCAAAACTTTATGTATGAGCTTTATCCAAAATTCCTGTATT
>NW_008336076.1:3762348-3766186 GCF_000622305.1 Nannospalax galili | reverse complement strand
CTGTATTTATGAATTGTCTCAACACAGTATCCCCACAAAAAAATAATTTGTTTGATGATTATCCTGATAGTTTATTTAGACTTTCTTTGCCAAAATTTGTAATTTATTTTTACAATATGATTGCAAGTATTATAAAGAAGCAGTGCTCTCACTCCCCTCAGTAAATGACTAGGAGTACTATACCAGTTTGTAAGATCAGTCATCTTCTCTTACTGTGGTTTCTTGAATGGATAAATGCGAATATGAGGGAGAATAAATCAGATGTTGAACATGACTTATGGGGATTAAACTTCACCATTTAACCAGAACCTTACACCTAGGTATTACGGATGCTCATTTATGGTAAAATTGGCTTTATAGAAGCAAAGTGTCCTGTCAGCAAACATTACACCTTCTGCTTTAATGTTCTGCCTGATACCAGCTCAAACACCATATTCCTCTGTATCTGTGGCATCTTCTGTCACTTGAAAACTGACCCTCCTCACACCCGTCTCTATTCAGGCGTTTTGTTAACCCTGAGTCCTATAAATAACCCCATACTTTCTGCTTAACGCTTCCTTTCTGTGTATCTCTCAGCAACTTTACCACCTCTTATTGTCTTCAGCCTTTCTTTGAATGCCCCATTCAAATCTCACAAAAGAGATGAAAATCTGATTGGGCCTGCAAATCTGGTCCATTTTTAGGCAACACAGTGGGTAGAAGAGCTCTCAACAGGACAATGTACACTCTGCTGGTCACACTCTATGTGGGCCTTTGTGTCCAGCACATACTCAGGGACCAATTGTATATAGTAAATGTGGGGACATCACCTACATAAGGAGCCTGTCAGAAGAAAGAAAGACTGACAAGTACCTTGGGTCCTGGCATTTCCAAAAGAAATTCATGAAAATGCAGATAGCTTAGGATGGCCTCTTATTACTACTCACATCTTTTCTACTACTGCATTTTGCACATCTTCCACAATTTTATATTGTTCATATACTTTTATGAAATATTAAAAATGGTTTTGCTGGAACTGGAGAGATGGTTCAGTGGTTAAGTTCACTGGCTGCTCTTGCAGAGGATTTGGGTTCTATTCCCAGCACCCACATGACAACTAACAATTGTCCATAATTCCAGTTCCAAGGAATTGGATGCCCTATACTGACCTCTGCAAGCACTGCACAACACGGGTGCACTTAGGCAATGTACTAATATATATAGAATAAAAATAATAAATAAATTTTTTTTAAAATGATCCTGCTGAAATTTGCACTGAGTTTTGATATATGGCTAAAAGAAAAATAGCTACACTAGACGGTATCCTGCTTAAAACTTCAGTTAAATGTAAAATTGATTTGAGAAATCTGCTGCTGTAATAAAAACCTGAGATATCTTTTAAAAAGGTCCAGTTTGATGAACTAATTTGAGCCATGAAATTAGATGACCAACCAGTTACTTGAAATATTGCATTGATGAGGTATTCTTATTAATAAGACATGAAATCTGTAGTTCTAGTGGTGTTTTAGCTGCCATGGATTAGAAATGAATAAAGCCAGGCTTAGGACATAGTTAGGTGTCTTGTTTCTTTCCTTAGTCCTTAGAAAAGTGTGGGCCAGAGACATTGGGGCCGAGAAGACGCATTAGCTTCCAACACAGGACGTCAATAAGGCATATGCACTGAAATGGGTTGGGAACCATCTAAGGCCAAGAAATGACAAGCAGGGAATGTAAAGAGCCCCGTTCTCTGTCATCAATAGTTTGAATGCTTGAGAGAGGTCAAGACCCATAATATTAGCCCCTTCTTCTGTCACACAAAAATTGAAAGGCTAGTTTAAACCATGCTTTTATAATAGCACTATAAAGTAAGGTCATTCTTCCATGTATGCCAATAAGAACATTCACATCTGCAGCAATTTGTGCTATGGTAAGCCATAAAAGTAAAAGAAAGAGCACTTGGTCATATATATTCACAGGGAACTCAAGTACCCAGAATCAATGAAACAGTAAAGTCACTGAGTGAGCAAGGAGATGTCTTGAAAAAGTGGCCCTGGCATTGGAATTGTGTTGACTTACTTATCTAGCTCAATTTATACCATTGCTGGCAGTGGTTGCTCTGAGGGCTCTGGTGACCAATAGCATGACTGGCAATGGAAAGCAGAAGAAACCCATCTTTGTCTGTAGCACTGGTGAGAATGTATTGTGTTGTTTTCTGACTCTGCTTCACTTAGGTCCAGGAAGTCCATAGTCTCTGCCTCTAATACTCTGTACTGTTATGAACAACAAGGTCATTTTGAAAAGTAGATAATTACAAAAGTCTACCATCTTTATACCAATTCATAGGTGATACAACATAAATACCAATAGAACTCTGGTTCGTTCCAGTTTCAATCACAATACTCCTATCTAATTTGGTGGGTTCTTTTTACATCACACAATGGAAGAATGCTGTTGTATATTTTACAGAACATGTAATACTTCTTTTTTTTTCAGGAAAACAGAATTGTTCCATAATTATGACAAATTTTATAGATTCTAGTGTTTCAATTAATTGGTACTATTCTAGATTACAAGACTTCTTACACATAAGTACAGATTCAAATCATCATTTCAAGAGCTAGGACATTTTCTATGAAGTTATTTACAACACATAGAGTGTTTCATAACTTTCTTTTACTCAGATTGGATACAGCGTTCACATAAAGAATAGTGAGATCTGTTTAGTACCCTAACACATTTTTACTCTCATTATATTTGGATGGATTAGAGATGAGCGGAGTTTGTAAAGGATGCACAAAGGTGACATTTTCCTATTGCTTTCCAGATGACTCTTCATAAAGTGAGCCTAAAGCCTTAGCACAATTGGAGCTCCACAGGTACGAAGAACAAAACACTGCCAAATAAGCTGCATTGTTGCTAGGAACAATGATCTTTCAAGGAAATCAAAACAGTTCTCAATGAATTGTAGCGAAGAAAACAATTCTTCCAGTGACAGAACAGAGTTGTGCTTCACTGGTTCTTTCTCAAAGAAAACAGGAAGCTGGGAGTGGTCACCATTTTGCACACTCCATAGGCCCCATCGATGCCTGTAGAAAAATCACAGGCCCCAATGAGTTGTCAATTATGAATTGTAATTCAACTGTCTCCAGCAGTTGCTGGAGAAACCACCTTGGGAACCAGGGTAATTTGAGATACCAGTAAAGAATTTCCATGGCTGCTTAGCATAGTGCTAAGCAGCGTTTGATCCATGTGCCGACCAGTACATGGCAGGCCATTCCTTATACCCACCAACTGCTGGATAGTAAAAAGGGGAGCAAAGGCATATGGTTTTGTCAGCCTACTTTGGCTCCCCAATTCACAACTGACCCTTCTCTGCTGTTAAGCTGAAAAACTGCTACTTCACAGAGATGAATCTGCCACATTTCAAGGATATGACATCCGTTGAGAACAAAAATGTGAAAACAAAACAATTCCATATAGCAGGGAAACACCTTGACAAATATGAAGGCTTTCAATCATGTCAAACTGTTTTAAAAATGCCCACTTTGCCATCCCTCTCCAGATACTTAACGTTTCCTAACACAAGAATAGAATAAATACAGGAGAGAAATCAATACTCAGCACATCCAAATTGTTCAAGCCTGCCACTGCAATCAAACTTTCTTCCTTTTTTCTGCAAAGAGCTCAGAAGCAGCTTCTCAGTTCAAGGATGAAGCATTCTCACAGATCCTTCTCTAAATATAAATATAGATAACAGAAACATTAATTTCCTGAGAATTTAGCTGAAGAATTGTTTTTAGCTTTGTGCTATGCAATGGTTTTCTCTTGCTAGATTGAATGATTCTTTTATAAATGACCT
>NW_008336076.1:3752794-3760294 GCF_000622305.1 Nannospalax galili | reverse complement strand
TTTATTTTAGATTTGTTTATTTTTATTTTGCATATATGAGTGTTTTATGTATATTTTATTGAATTTTGTGCATTTCCTATAATAGAGCTTAATCTAATTTAGACCCCCTCCCCATCTGTACCCCCCTTACCCTCCGACTGAAGTTCATGCATTCTGTCATATATGTTGAGTTCTTTTTATCTGATCAAGCACTTGTACCCAAATGTCCCTCAGTGTGAGTTCATCCATTGGAGTCTATTCAGAATGTCTAGAGTCACTCCCTTAAAGATTATCAACTCCCTCACCCCACAGTAATCGATTGCCAATAGCTCCTTGGCTAAGATTGGGGCCTTTTGCCCATTTCCCTAGTTCTATGCTGGGTTTTTGTCTGATTGAGTTAGCATGGATCTTGTGGAAGCTGTCACCATTGTTGCAAGTTCATATGTGCAAGTTCCCTGAGACCTGAAAGCCTCTGTTTTCTTATGTTCATGCACTAACCCTGGCTCTTACATTCTTTCCATGCCCTCTTCCACAACGGTCCCTGGAGCCATGGGTGGGTGAGGTTTAATACAGGAGTCCTATCCAGGGTCACACACTCTGGTCTTTTATTCTCTAAAATGTGGTCTTTGTGGCCTTCTGTGTGCATCTCACTCTGCTGTGTGAGGAAGCTTTGCCGATGAGAGTTGAAGGATGTATTTGTATTCTCTCTACCATGTTCTGCCATGTTCCATGAGCCTTAGGTACTGAGGTTCCACTGGAGATGTATCACTTAGGGCTGGGCATCTCTCAGACATATATTCTCTATGTGTGACCAGTTGTAGAACTCTGTAATATTCTCCATCTGTTGCAAAAAGAAGCTTCTTTGATGAGTGGTGTACAGTATACTTTTCTGTAAATGTAAGGATCCATATTTAGCATACAGTAAGAAATCTCATTTGTGTACAGAAAAGATAGATAGAATTTTCTCTAGTAACTGTGACCTCTCCAGGCACGTGTATTTGGCTATGTTTACAGTGCTACCCATGGTTGTCCTTATACTGAGAGGCTTTAAGTCCAATTAATGACTGCTGATTACCACCTAGATAAAAGTGTCACCACTGTACCAGTAGAGATAGGATACCAGTCATTGTGGTTATTAGGTTTTAGGTCTGGGTTGGACCTTTGATTAATATTCTCCATTAGCAGCTTTCATTGCATCCTTTACAACTATGAAGGCTAGTCTTCAGGGAGAAGACTCCCAGGTCAGTTCCAGCTGCATTACTCTAAGTCTTGTGTCTAAACTATGTCCTGACTTCAGCAACAGGGTGCTGCTTCAAGTTCTGGGAGATAATCAAGGGTTGTGGAAACAGCTGGTATTATTTTGGGAGTCTCTTGGGCTACCCTGACCGACAACTGGAAGGGACGTTTCTCCTGTCTGGCACTGTATTATATAGCATACAAGTATACACAGGCACTCATGTTCAGATATTGTATGTGCATTTTTTCAGGGTGATTTTGAGTTAAAACATTTCCCTCTGGCTTTTCATACCAGATAACCTTTGTTTATTTCTCTTCCTTCTCTCCCTGTCTAATATCCCTCCTCCCTCCCCAGTTAAAGGACCTACATTTTCCCCTTTAAAATACCTATCTCTTTGTATCCCTCCTCTCCTGAGCTTCTTTTTGCCCTTTATCCCCATGATTCCTTATATGTCCTTCCCTCTTTCCTTCCCAGTTGAATACCCCCATTTCCCCATTTTTTCCTTAGTAACATCTATTTTCTACTATTCCCCTCTCTCAAGCTCTTTCTTTCCCTTTACCTCCATGTTTCCTTTCCATTTTCCTGACTCCTGTTATTGCATCCAGATATATATTCACATATAAGGGATTTTTGCTAAGATCCACAAATGAGGGAGAACATATGTACTTACTTTTTTGAGTCTGTGTCATTTCACTTAGTAGAGCATTTTCTAGTGCCATCCATTTACCTTCAAATTTCATAATTTCATCTTTCCTTACTGCTGGGTAGAACTCCATTGTATAAATATACATTTTCCTTATTCATTCATAGCCAAGTTACATTTAGGTTGTTTCCACTTCTTAGTTATTGTGAAAAGAGCAGCTACAAAAAAAAAAAATGGATGTACGAGTATCTCTACAGTAGGATGAATCCTTTGGGTATATGCCAAGGAGTGGTATCACCAGATTATTAAAGAGCTTTACAACTGAAAATTTTATATCTTTGAAGAAAGAGTTAGAGGAAGACACAGAAGATAGAAGATCTCCTGTGCTCATGAATTATTAGAATTAATATTGTGACAATGACCACCATAATAAAAGCAGTCTATAGATTTTATGCAATGCCAATCAAACTTCACATGACATTCTTCACAGAGCTAGTAAAACCATCCTAAAAATTATATAGAATCACAAAAGACCCTAGATATCCAAAGCAATCTTGAGCAAAAAGAGCAATGCTGAGGTCATTAACATACCAGATCTCAAACTATATTACAAAGTTATAGCCATAAAAACAGAATAATGCTGGCACAAAAACAGACACTTAGATCAATGGATTGTAATAGAAGACCCAAATGTGGGTACATGCAATCTCAGTCACCTTATATTTGGCAAAAGTGCCAAGAATACACAATGGAGGAAAGACATCTTTAACAAATGGTGCTGGCAAAAATGAATCTCCACTTGTTAAAGAATTAAATTAGACCCTTATCTTTCAGTCTGCACAAAAAAATCAGCTTCTAATGGATCAAATACCTTAATATGAAACATGAAACTCTTAAACTGCTAGAAGAAAACATAAGCAGCACCCCACAAGATATAGGTATAGGAAAGGACTTTCTAAATCAGACACCGGTTGCTCAATCATTAAGGTCAACAGTAGTTGATAAGTTGGACCTCATTAAACTAAAAGGCTTCTGTACAGCAAAAGAAACAACCAAGGAAGTGAAGAGGAAACCCACTGAGTGGGAGAAAATCTTCATCTGCTATACATCCAACAGAGGATTAATACCCAGAATATACAAGGAACTCAAAAAACAAAGGAACAAGAAAAATAATAAAAAATGGTCTAAGGACCTGGACAGAGAGTTCTCAAATTAAAAAATAGAAATGGTTAAGAAACACCTTAAGAAGTGCTCAACATCCTTAGTAATTAGAGAATTTCAAATCAAAACCACTGTAAGTTTTTATCTTATCAGAGTCAGACTGGTTAAAATCAAGATTAAAAAAAAAAACACCAAACGCTGGCAAGGACGTGCAGAAAGGGAAATGCTGCTCATTCACTCACTGTTGGTGAGATTGTAAGCTCACGCAAACACTGTGGAGTGTGGAGAACTCTTAAAATCTAAAAATGAATGTATGTGTATTTCCCCTGTGTGTATGTAATTGCACCCATGTTATGCAAAGCCCCTAAAGGCCAGAAGAGGAGTGTCAAATCCCCTGGACCTGGAGTTAAGAACAGTTCTTAGTGGTTATGTGAGTGCTGAGGACTGAACCCAGGTCATCTGAAAGAGCAGCTGCTTCTCTTAACCATTAAACCATCTCTCCAACCTCTGCTGGATTTTTGAAATTCCGGTATTTTTCTAAAATATTTTTTCTTCTGAAGAAATTTTTCATAAAATAAAATTTTGCAAATTCATGAATATAAAAGGAAAATTATTTAAATTATATTCATTCAATAAATCCTTTATTTTAATCTGGGGTCATAAGTGACATGAAAATCTAGATGTTAAAATAATATCATACTGAATGTCCAGAGAAAATATAGTAAAATGTGTTCGCTTATTGAGTTAAAGCTTTGAGTGAATATCTTTTTAAATTATTTTTCACCAGAAACTTTTTCCTGACAGGAAAGCACATGGTATTTGTTATTTTATGACACTTTTTTGAATGAGTTCATTACACTCATGATTCTATACACTCAAGTTTCCCCAAGAAAATCAAAACTGAAGACAATGCAAGGAGCTTATTTATTCTACTGTCTGCCTGTCCTTATTGTGTTTTCTGATTTATATCTCAAGACTCTAGAAGACAATTATCATTCCTATTCAATTATTTATGATCATAATTTTTCTTTAGGTGGTATAGTATTCCCTTTTCCTACATGTAGTAAGGTTTTACATGCATATTATATGGGAAGTGATGGCAGCAATAATAATTTTAAATCCATGTAAGTACATTTGGCTTGATAAATATTTAATCATAAATATTGAAAGGTTATACAAATATTGACATCTAGGATGGTCACTCTCTCCCTAGTTTCACAATTGCCTATAGAGTTCTTTTTTCTGCATTTTCATATTTGTTTACATGCATATTATATATTTAAATGTAAAATATTAATTCTCTTATGACAAAATCATAAATTATCTTCTGATTTAACTACAGAAAGTGTAACTAAAGAAGCAGAGGGATGATGACATGCCAAAGTTATATCATGTTAGCAGTAATAAAATATTTTATGAAGGTCTTTCATGCCTGCAGTGTCATTTTAGAATAGTAACTATAGGGACCACAGGAGGTAGAAATTTCCTAGTCTATATAATAATAACTAGACTATAGTTGTAGCCTGTAGTAGTCATGAGCTGCATCATCTAAGCAATAGGTAATAAAAGCCTAAAACTAATAAACAAGTCTGAAGAGTGTTGAGTATTTAGAGATCTTTTAGAAATGTCCTGGACTTCATGATAGAAGAGGTAAACTGAGTGAGTAAACAGTTCCTTGAGATTTTAAGTCGAGTGACCAGAGAAATGACATGATCATGGGATAAGGTGAAGGAACTACTCAGAGGTTCTCTCAGAGCAAGAGAAAAAAGCAGTGTTATAGGAACTTTAGTCAGCATTGATAGAACTTTCACGAAGCGGTAAAACCTTCTCCGTCATAGAAAGGACATAGAATTAGGTATTGTTTCATTGAAATACTTTGTTGGAAGATTCCAGTACTCCTCTAGCTTGGGACAGGGGCAGAGGAGCATTTTAAAGAAAAGGTGTCACCACTGAAAAATGACTGAAGGGATGAATCTTTACACCTCTTAATTTGAATTATTTTTGCATATCTGTCTTTCCCACTACACTGAATTTCTTTATACAACATCATTATGTCTCTGGGATCTAATAATTTACAGGTGAATATAAAAATATTCAACTAAAACACATTTGTTTATATTCAGAATAAGCTAGTAAATTAGTTGAAGCATTAGACATCCATGTTGTTTCAGAGTAGGGACATAATTTAAGAGAGACAGTGATTGCTTCCAATATCTGTGGTTGTCTCCAGAGTTCTCTCTGGGTCTCTTGCACTATCAGGCAAACCATATAACATATCTTTATGTGCATTTATTATTATCATTGTGGAGGGGGGAGGGGAGTGACTTACAAAGAAATGAGCACCCAGTGCCTAGCTCTGCACCACGGCTCAGAGCCCGCCCTAGCAGATCGCTCCCGCGGCATGCCCATAGTCACCACCACTAGCTTTCACCAACACCTCAGGGGTCAGAGGCCTCACCCCAGGTTGACAAGTGACAGGCCATTCTGTCCTTGAGTACGACCGGCTCCTGCGCATTCCCTATGCACACTGACACGCGTTCCTGGCAGCTTGAGGCTCCTATCCCAAGATGGCACCACAAGCCCCTTCTTTTGTTGCAACAGGCCCCACCCCTTGGAGGAACCAGAACCCCTGGGGAAAGGTGGTATTTTACTGTTTTACTATGGTTGCCACAAAATGTACTACAGAGTGGGTGACTGGGCAGCTTAAATAACAGGTAGTTATCTTCTCATAGCTCTCTATGGTACAAGTTAAAGATCAAGGTGTTACCGGGAACATTGGTTTCCAAGTTGTCTCATGTTGGCTGCAGATGTTAATATGTTCCTTGGGTTTTTGGTCAAGCCTGTCAGTGAACGTTTCTGAATTCAGATTTCCTTGTCCTGTATGGACAAAAGTTACATTGTATTATAGCCCAGATTAATGACTTCGTTTTAACTTGTTTACATGTTCAAGACTTCCCAAACACAGTGACATGTTAAGTTAATAGGGGTTAGGACTTCAACATAAGAAATTTTGAAAGAATCAGTTAAATCAAGAGATATTATTTAGAATTTGTTATATTTATGACTTCTCTTGTAATAAAAGAATTTTGAAATTTTAGACTTCTGCAACCATTACCAAACGTTTTCTTGTAATTGACTGGATATTTAAAATAACTAAAGTTTATCTAATTCTTTGGTATTGTATCAGCACATAATTCCATTTGAAGAATATTGCATATTTCACTAAGATTATTATACAATTAAACCTCACCCACCTATGACTCAGGGACCATTGCAGAAGAGGGGTAGGAAAAATTGCAAGACACAGGGGTGCTGAATGACCACAAGAAAACAGAGTCTTCCAAGCTTCTGGGAGCTTGCTTATATGAACTTACAGCAATGGTATCAGCATGCACGAGACCCATGCAAACTCAGTCACCAAAACGCAACATAGAACTGGGGAAGTAGGCAGGAGGCCCCAATCTTAATAGAGGAACTATTGGCAGCAGATCACTGCTGGAAGAGAGAAAATAGGTCTTCTTTTTATTTTATCTAATTTTTTAAATTTTATTTTATGTGTTTGAGAGTATGGCCTGCATTTGTGAAGTATACTTGTGTCATGCAATGCCTGTGGAGGTCAGGAGAGGGCATTGGATCCCCTGGACAGTTGTTAGCTGCCGAGTAGATGCTGGGAATCAAATCCATGTCCTCTGAAAGTGCAGCCAGTTCTCTTAACCACTGAGCCATCTCTCCAGCTCCAGAATTGGTCTTCTTTAAGAAGACATATGAGTTACATAAATTTGACTCTCTAGACCTTAACATATATAACAGAATGCATGAAATCCAGTAAGGGGGCACTATGGAGGAGTTTCAGATAGGGTAGGGGGTCTAAATATGATTAAAGATGTATTGGATGAAATGCACAAAAATTCAATAAAAATGTATGTTGAAAAATTGATTGTTAACCAAATTTCTATATAGGTTTCAGAACATATATTTGAAGTGCAAAATCATATAAAATGAATATTGGGAGGAAATAGATTTTAAAGAAACACAAATTTCATTGACATTCAGTAATCATGTGTTAAATGATTATTGATAAAAAGTCCATAGTACTCACAGTGATTTATAGACTCAGTGCAATCCTTCTCAAAGGCCAATGACATTTTTCATACAACTAGAAAAAAAACTAAAGTTCTAAATTTTATATTGCTCCCATTCCCAGAAAATTGAAAGAACCTGTCCAAAAAACAGTGTGAGGCATCTTTATATCCAACTTCAAAAGCACTACAAAGCCATAGTAATCCAAAACACATGATATTGGCATAAAAACAAAGAGACCAATCAAAAAAATATAGAGCATGGAAATAAACCCATGCAGCTACAACCTATTGATTTTAAACAAATGTGCTAAGAACATGTGTTGGAAAAGGGACAATCTTTTCCATAAATAATTTTTGGGAAAATTGGATATTCATATTCAGAATAATAAAACTAGATT
>NW_008336076.1:3750638-3752616 GCF_000622305.1 Nannospalax galili | reverse complement strand
AAGACCTGAATATAACAGCTACTGTGTACTTCAAAAAGCTTGAAAAAAGGATTTTGAAAGTTTTTTATTATACTGAAATCATATAAATATTTTTAATCTGCCTTAAATATTATGCCATATAGACATGTCTTCAGTGTGGTGTACTTCTCTATTAATATGTGCCATTTTATATTTTTATGCATCAGTATAAAAAACAAACTAAAATATAAAAACAGTCACAATAATACATTTGATTTTTAGAGGTGTTACTTTTACTTCTTTGTTCTTTACATTTCATGAAGGAAATAAAATATTTGCAAAACAGTAAAGAGAACAAATAAATCTACCATCATTGACTTCGTGTTAATGACAAAAATATGACAGGAATTGAGTGTTCTTTAAAAACTCAGGTGCTTCATGTGAACTTGTGGCAAGGATGGCATCAAGCACAGGACCTCTGCCAACTCAATTAAACAAAGGCCCAGAGGAGAGTAGAGAAATGCATCTGGGACCAGCCCTAGACTGAGAACTATTGGAGACTGAATGATGCTGAATGAGGGAGAGTGTGCCTTACACACGATCTCTAGATGGGCTGACTAGACTCCAGTGAATGAATTTACACTGAAGAACATCTGGGTACAAATGCTTGACTGGATAGGGCTTAACATGGATGGCAGAATACATGAGGTCCTGTGGAGGGATAGGGGAGGCATGGATGGGGGTGGGGAATCTAAGTTTTATTAAGAACTGTTAAATGAAAAAAGTCAGGTGCTTTCTCTAAAATTGACCCCAGGGCGGGTATAGATAAGTTGAACTTTCAAATTAAGAGCTATTTCATCGACTCTAGCACAATGGTAGAACAAGAAGGGATAAGCAGTCTAACCTCCACTAGTTTAGGGAGACGGTAGCAGAACACAGACTTGTTGTCGCCTCACCTTCTGGATACTTCACATTCACACATACTCAGGTTTACATTCTTCATGCCTTCTGCTGTGGAGGATATTTTCGAACAGGTCTCTCATTTCCTAGGTCTCATACTGTCCTTGGATGTGGCACACCTCTTTTTCTTCAACTGGAACAACGTGAGCTTTTGGAGCACCAAATTGTTCCAATTAGAGAAATCATCCCACTGTATCATGTAACTGTTTTACATCTCTGTAATGAGGTGCTCTAACTTAATTTTTCATTAATGTAAGACTTTTTTCATTTAATTTTACAAATAATGTATGCGTTGGGAGAAGAGAATAAGATAACGTGCTCATTGGGCTGATCTAATATTCTTCTTTCTCAGTCTTTACCATTTTACATAATCTGTCATCCATTTCACAGCTGGACTGATCTAAAATCAGCATGTATGTCAAATTGGAGAACACTCACATAGAGTAATTTATACAAGGAACCAGTTTAAACTCTCATTTACATTTCATGGAAATGATCCTGCTTGTCCAGCAATTGGCTGTGGAATAAGGTTAGGAGGAGTTTATTTTCTAGTTTCTCTCTCTCTCTCTCTCTCTCTCTCTCTCTCTTTCTCCTTCATCTCTTTAATGTGCTCTCTTTCATATGGTTTGGACACTTTCATACTGTACTCAAATGTTAAAAAAAAATGATTTTCCACACTTTAATAATTCCTTCAGGCTAATATACTTTCCTTGCCAGTTAATTGTCATTGGCTTAAGCAGATCTTGACTAATACACTTTAAGGTTGAGTTACAGGCTCCTAGACACTAAGGCTCACCTTGCTGCTCACTGTCCCTATCCACTTTGTGTTGATAACTCAGATTGTTGAGCATAAAGGAGTCTAAACAGCAGGGACAAGTTGGGTACATGGGTTCTTATACAAAAGCATGAATTGACTTCAATTTATTTTAAATGTATCTGGCTCTAAATATTCTAAGTCAAATTAAACCAGATGAATACAAAAAAAGACAGGAAGAAAGAGAGAGAGAGAGAGAGAGAGAGAGAGAGAGAGAGAGAGAGAGAGAGAGAGAGAGGGAGGGGG
>NW_008336076.1:3736543-3750620 GCF_000622305.1 Nannospalax galili | reverse complement strand
GAAGGAAGGAAGGAAGGAAGGAAGGAAGGAAGGAAGGAAGGAAGGAAGGAAGGAAGGAAGGAAGGGAGAAAGACAAGGTTTACCAGACTGCAGAATGCAAATTCTACAATTAATTTTGTAGCTTAAAAAATGATTATTCTTATGTTTATTTTTGTAAGTTCACACAGCTCTTTGGGTGGCCTTTTTAAGTCTTTGGAAATGGAAATGTGATAACCCTTTTAGTGACTAGCTTTTACAAAGAACAAGACCATTTCTGCTTTGTCCTACAAATCCTAATGTTCCAGAAATGAGGAAAGTACGTAACTAGCATTCCAGTTAGGAGGCGCATTAGGAAATCCCTCTGACTTATGAGACTCAGCCAAAAGTGTAATTCACTGCTGAATTTGAATACTGCTGCCAGCTCATCCAAGTTATTAGAACAGGGTCTTTAGATTCTGAGGACCATGGTTTCGCCCTTTTTTTTTTTTTTTTTTTGCATCACTTATGCTTCCTCTTATTAAATAGTTGGGCCACCTTTCACTCGACACCCACTTTCTCTAGACTGCAATATTTGATCATAGATTTATACATCTTTTAAACCAGGTGTCAGTTGCTTCACCTGGCTGTTACAAAGTGGCAGCTATTGTTGAATAAGCCCAGCAAGACAGGTGATGAAAAGAAACAAGACACAGTACCTATCCAAATGCCACAGCAGAGAGAAGCATCTGGGTCCGAGAACAGTCCATAGAAGGGCACCAACAACAGTAAGCCTGACTCTGTAGAGTTTGGGAGTAGCTGCCTCCACACTCCAGCTCTAACTCAAAGATCAGCAGAGCTGTGTGAATAGGTGAAAGTTACTTTGTCAAAAGTAGTTCTATAAACTCACACTTCCAATATCAGAGTTGGTTTCCTGAAAATTAAGGAGACGGTATAGTCTACATAGTGAGTTCCAGGTCAGCAGCTGGGGTTACAGGGAGGGCCTGTATCCAAAAATAAAAAAAAAAAAAAGAAAAAGAAAAGGATATAGGTGTATACTCAGAGGGAAAATTATTTCTTGTGAGAATATTGCAAGGCATACATACTCAAGGTGAAAATGAAAACATTTCTGGCACATATTCATTCATTGCCATCTCCTCTTAGTATGGTTATATCTTCATCCCCAACAGATTAACAACATGGGGGCATTGTGGGGACTACGCTAGAACGAAACACAACAAGTCAAATTGAATCTGCAATGAAATTAACTTTTGATAAGTGGCAACTTTTTATTCTGAAGAACAAGGAATAAATTCTCAATTTGAATATTGGCCAGCACAAAACTTATTGACAAGATAAGAATAGGTTGAATCTCAAAATCTGTTTACAAGTTGGTTAGAATAAAGTCTTTCACAGAATATTACAAAATGTCTAGTCTAACACTCAAACTCCTCCCTTTTAAGACCTTAAAGTAGTGTGATTTTACAGGAATCGGTGGTATCAAACACTGCTGAGCACCGTCTTTCATCTCTCTTTGCTTTCTGACTTTAGAGACCAGGTGACCAGCTACCTCACACTATTATCACCATGCCTTCCCACCACAATGGACAGAACCTTTGAGTTGTGAGCCACAATAAACCCTTCCTTCCTTGTATTGCTTTTGCTAAATATTTTATAGTCCATGCTGAAATAAATAAATCCTGATAAAAAATAGGTCAACTGAGAATGAAAGAACAACAACAACAACAAAAAAAAAAATCATGACTTTTAACTGTGAAATACTGAAAAAAAAGGAAAGAAAAGCTATACAATTACTCTTTGGTCAGACATTAACATAGGCCTCTGGCAGCCTTACAGTTCTACTAGTTATAACCTTCAACTGGCAGTATTTTCCTCATCCTACAAGAACTTAACCTAATAATTGTTCTCCTTAATGGGCATACATCTCTTACAAACTTTGCTAGAATCATGATCAGTAAGTCTTGGGTGGGTCATGCGATGCCACAGTTCATGTAATATCTACATGATGTTGATGATGACCATACTTTGAGTTGTAAGGGTTTTGAGATGTGATTAGTGTCTGACTTTTAACAGAAGCAAACCTTACTGCCTAAGACTCCTGGAAGATTTCTCCTATGGCAAATTTCCATAATTGTCAGAGCCAAACCACATGGACACATTCCTGTTACAAGGGAGGTTGGGAATAAAGTGGCCGAACCCTTCTATTATGCAATCAGCAGTAAACAGTGAGAAGATGGCTAGGAGATATTGACAGGTAACCAGTAAACAAATCAACTATAGGAATTTTTGGTCTGATTGTCCCTGAATGTAGTGGAGGATCTAATCCTCCAAATGGAAGAAAAGGGTGAAGGAAGTATGACCTAGCTGATTCTATTAAAGTTTCATTGAATGCAGTGGTATATACGTTATCCCAGCAACTGGGGGGTGGGGGGATTGAAGCCTTGAAACCTTGTGTTCGAGACTAAGGAACAAAAAAAGCAAGAACTGTCTCAAAACTAAATTCATTAGGCTGTTCATCATATGTGAAGAAACATCTTCCTCATTCTGAGAGGAAGTTGAAGATTAAGGATCACTTATTTCAATTTCTTATATTTAATGGGCATAAAGGAAGCCTATTCAAAATAATTTTCTTGGATTCCAGGTACTCTATTTCTTTTGGTCTATACACCCTATGAGCTCACTCATTTGATGTAGCCTTATATTGGATGTATAAACTACATGGTAACGTCTTTGTTCTCAAAACATACTAAAACTTGAAATCTAAGACAGTGAAGATGCACATTTGTTGAAAAAACTAGGACAGATGGTGAAAACAAATTAGGTGCTATTCAGGTTACTTCGTGTCTTTAGATATTTTTTGAAGGAAAAATATATAATTCTTTAAATGCTTCCAATGTTCTATTTAATGTTGTATGCAGTAATATTTTATCAGAAAAAGGGAAACTCCAAGGAGACTAACTTTACATGTGATCAATATCTTTCGGGGGGCGGAGATAAAGAGAAAAATGTTCTAAAATGGTAAAAAAAAAAATTGAGAAAATAGCAAGCTATCGTTTTTACACAAATACCTCCTTTAACATATTTCTTTGAGCTAATTTTATTTGATAGGTGTAAAAACCTTTTAGCAGCTAAGAAGATCCTCAAACAGAAAATTTCAGAGTTCACACTCTCCAAGAGGCAGAATCAACATAGATATGTTCTGATATTTTCTCAGATTTTCAGGTTAATGAATCTCCTTTTCTAAGGTTTGATATCCTAAGGGATTTGGGTATAGAACTGACATAAGAACTTCCAGTTTATATATTTTAGTGACACTTTCATCTTTTTAATAATTGAAAGACTCATGGTTGTAACAAAAGTAAACTTTCGAGGTATGTATGACGGCTGAATAAAACACAACCTAAAAAGGCATTTGATTTACATTCAAACTAGGATGACAGGTATGGCCTGAGTGTTTTAACACATCTTTCAAGCTCCTGTTTAAATTTTATTATTTTTATTTATGTGTATGAATGTATTGCCTGCATGTAGGTAGGTACACCTGTCTCATACAGTGCCCACAGGGGTCAGAAAAGTACCCTGGAACTAGCGTTAAGGATGGTTGTTAGCTGCCATGTGGATACTGGGAATCAAACCCTGGTCCTCTGCAAGAGCAGCCAGTACTCTTAACTGCGGAGCCATCTCTCCATACCTCTCCTCCTTTGGGAGCTACTTTTTGAGACCTGGCCTCCCTGTAGCTTTGGCTGTCTTGGAACTTGCTATGTAAAACGGGCTGGCCTGGATCTCACCAAGATATGCCTGCCTCTGCTTCCTGAGTGCTGGGACTAAAGGTATGCACCTCCACACTTGGCTTAACACATCTTTTAAGAAATCATTTATTACTTTTACTTTGTGTATGTACGCGTGTGCACATGCATGCACATGCCACATGTGGCGGTAAGAGGATCCTATATGGTTGTTTCTCTTCTTAAACGCTGTGCATCCCATCTTCTTAAACCTTAAACTCACGTTTTCAGAGTTGGCAGCAAGCTCCTTTACCCACGTACCCTTATCTCTATCTTTTAAGATCTCTGGCAAACAACAGACACTAAAGATACATTTTATTTACCAACATATTCTAGAATCAGAATATAAGGCAGTGTCACCTACGTGAGAGAAAACAATCCTAAAATATTAATTGATTTGTCCAATAATGTTATTTTTCCACTAATGCTACCTCAGCTCAGCTGGGCAGAGTTCAGCTGAGTGTGGCATTCACAAAACTCCTCAGAGGAAAAACTCTTTTCAGCCCATCTGTAAATTCAGAAACAGGAAACTGAGTGCATGACAAAAGCTTCCCTCACTCCTCTTAAGGGACCAAGCCAAACATGACTGCCACTGTCAGTTCACTTTTGTTCTGTTCGCTCTCCCTGCGCTTTTCCTTCTTTTGCAACCAATATTCACACAGTAAAAGTTAGAGGGTACACTCTGGGACCATGTGAATAAAAGTTGAAATTCTATCCTAATTTCACAAACATTCTGCATACACACAAAAAGAGAAGAATATACATTTAAAATATTTCATTCTATTTAAATAATCACTTATCTCCTCATTTCTTGTAAAGAACTATTGTGCACATGTTGTGTGCTGCCAAGCATTAGAGTAACCCCAGGGAACATCTCCATGTTGTTCTCAAAGTTTCTTGCTCCTACATCTCTCAATGCATAAAAATACTATAAATTTAGACTTTGGAAATGTTTGACAATTTTAATATTTTTATGAGCTTAATCATGTTTTCTTGCAGTTTTGAATTCCTTCACAGTCATATCCAATTATTAAATTTTTACTAGTCTTCTAAATTCAAACCTCAAATGTTTTCCATCCTCTTCAACAAAATTCATCAGATACACTTTTCAAACTATTATTGTTTGTTTCTGTGTTGATTGCAGTCATTTAAGCATTTACTTGCACTGGAGTTAGTACAGTAGATGTTGTTTCATAATACTATAGTAAAATAAATGGGATGCTGAATTTATAGAGAAAGGCTTCTGTGGGTTCACAGGTTTGGATTGAATCCCTTGCTTTCAATTTGTGGTGAAGAAGTACTTGGTGATAAGAGCTCATGGCAAAACAACATTGTTCAGCTGATGGCCAGAAAGCAAAGAATGAAGAACGGGAGGAGGCTTCACACTTACCCCAGGATCACATCCCTAATCTCCATGTACCTCTCACTGAGCCCTGCTTCTTAAATGTTCTATTAGCTCCCAGTGTTACCACCGCCGGAGAATCAAGTCTTTAAAAAATTTTGAATTTTTACAGTTAAAAGACTTAAAAAACATTTTGAACTTTTAAAGTGTTTGAATTTTTTTAAGGATTGTGGGACTTTTAAAGTTGTGCTGTTTTAAGTTTTGATATTTATATTAACATCGTATCTTGGGCAGAAGAAATGGAAAGGTTATTGTTTAATAGCAGTGTATTTATGCATCAAATTGACAAGGGGTCAATTGTGCTGGATAGCTTTAGCTGTCAACTTGACACACATGGTTAGAGGGAATCTCAGTTGAGGACTTGTCTCCATTGTATTGTTCTGTGGCCATTCCTGTGGGGGCATATTCTTGATTGTGTGAGAGGCCCCAGTTCACTGTGCACAGTGCCACCCCTGAGCAGGCGGTCCTGAATTGAATGAGAAAAAGCAGGCTAAGCACAGGTCGGGAGCAAGCAGCATACCTCCATGGTTTTTGCTCCACATTTCTGCCCTGAGTTCCTGCCTTGGCTTCCCTTGATGATGGACTGTGTTGTAACCCAAATAAATCCTTTCCTCTCAAAAAAAAAAAAAAAAAAAAAAAAAAAAAAAGGGACTTTTGTGTACCTTCAAGATCCAAACTACTACACTAAATAATTGTGTTCCGTGGTTTTTATTGATGTAATGATTGTTGGGTGGCACTTTTTCAAAGAAGAGACTTTTAATCCACATGATTATGTGATTGTCTTAGATCATAGTTTAAAATTATTAATTTGTTGTTTGCCTTAGTAAAACTACCAACAGATACATTGAATTACTAATTAGAATGATAATATTTCTTAAAATGTTCTGAATAGCTACCATATATTAAGTATTTTAGTTATGTTACTTCAGTGATTCGAAAAAAGTGAAGTGAGTAATTTTTTCTTTTTCTTTTCTTTTCTTGTTAAAAAATTGGGTCTGGAATTAATTTGTCTTCATTTACACAGAAACTTAGTGTCAAATATCCAAGTTGAATCCACTTGTGTTTCAAGGCAATGCATGTTCTTGTTGAGTGGTACAGTTACATTCTAAACATTTGAGAAATGATAAGGTATTGAAAAAATGGGAAATAAGGCATTGTATTTTGTGCTAAGGGGGATTAAAGAAATACCCAGTTGTATCCAAATTTATTAATATTTATTAAAGTATAACAAACTTTAAAGCAAAATTATTTTTATTATAAATTAGGTCCTTAGGATCATGATTATTTTTACATTTTGGGCCCCTTTAAGATAATCTAAATATTCAGCTGGAAGAAAGGGGCAAAAGGATGATAATGAAGAAATTCGGAAGCATTAAGTTAAACTTTTAAAAATAAGTTACACAATCCATAAAAGCCTGCTTATCAAAAGGAAGATAAACCACTCAAGGATTACATTAAGTAATAGGGTTAAGAAGAATAAGGTTTGAAAAAAATTGAATATCTTCTAATAACTGTAAGTACATGAGTTTCTAAAATGCCATACATAATATCCATGAAATTATGTTGCATAATGTAATAACACGTTATGCTACCATTAACACATTATAACTATGTCATTTGGAAGGCTAATTTTTTTGTGTAAAACCACTTAACTACATAAAATTGAAAATAATGATTATTATAACTACTTTCACTTTTCGTCTTTAGAAGTTCAGGATCACATCCTTCACATGAAGCTATTTTATGGCCCTGTGTTTTTTTTATGGAGTGGTCAGAAAGTGTTCTAAGTAATAATTGTCCAAAAATTCCCAAACACATAAATCATAAGATCTTTTCACATTATCATTATGAGAAGTCAAGGTAAGTCATTTATCACCTACTTACAATGCATGTAAAAGTGAGAATAGAACTTCTATTAAATTTAAAAAGCTGCAAGTTTCAAGGAAAGTGAGCGATATGGTGATATATATGGTGATATATATATATATATATATTCCAATTTTCTTAGAGTTATGTATTTTTAAAGAACTTATGTTCATATATATCTTTAAAATCACTTTAATTTAATTGGTAGGGAAAACTCTACCTAGGTTCATTTTATTGACATATATTTAAAAATGAATGATAAAGAGAGGGAGCTAAAATTTTATGGACCAGACCTTATATTTATAAACAGATTTATTGAAATCCATAGGAATGTAAACACTGAGAGAGTTAACAATTTATTTAATGTCACCCATATTATGTCCTCAGCCAGTTAACTTTGTATGAGCTTTGATTAGACATCAGGCATGACTAAATGCTGAAATTTATAAAGGAGTTTAAGATACAGTCTGAATTCTTAAGAATATTATCATATTATATACTTGGAACATATTTTGATAAGCAGTATAAAAGTTTCATTTTAAGATACTAGAGGAGTTTGTCCACAAAATGTCCCTACAATATGGAGAGTGGTATTAGGAGAACAACATCATAGAAACCAGGAAAGACACAAAAATGCATCTTATTTTAAACTTTGCTGAGTAGGTTTTGATTTGATTTACCTGCTACTCTTTCTTTCTTTCTTTTCTCCTGTGGCTATTCAGGCTTGAATATGATATAGAAACTATTTTATGTGAGGAAAAAAAATAGAACTCTGACAGAGTATCTGATAAATGCCACATAATGAAACCATTATTCAAAAAGCAAATAATGTCTTACCTAACTGTGCACCTGTAATCTACAATAATAACTGGCCTGTAAAAACATGCCTATTAGTACAATAGTGGTATAAATATTACAAGGGTAACCAACAGCTTTCAAAGTGTATTTAAGACCCACTCCACAGGAAGGAACTCATGCCTGGTACTGTAAACTTTCTAAGAACATGTGGCTGGGGAGGTCACAGGCCCAAAAGGAGAACATATTACTATCATTCAGCCAAATGAACATAGTATCAAACCGCCTTCTACAAACCTATCCCAATACTCAGAAATTAGTGCAGCTCCAACCGTTCACTAAAGAAGAATCTTTTTACAATGGATTGTACTTAATATGGTGATTCACAACTGGAAAAAAATGAAGACAATAAATGACTGTGAATTGCTCAGCCCTGATTGGGACATCTGTATCATAATATCCTCAGTATCCCAAGGCTCAGAGAACTTTGCCGAAAATGGGACAGAAAGATTGTAAGAGCCAGATATCTGGGAGGATTACTATGAACTAGAACTTCTGGACATGACAGGGCCGCTGCACTTATGAACTCACAGCAGCTGTGGTTGCCTGCAGAAGACATCAAGGGTACATGAGGCCCAGCCACTAACTGAAAATCTATAGGCATTTGATGCCTCTGGGGGTGGTCCGTTATCTTCAGGGTGTGCCCTTGGTAAGATGTCCACACTGTCCATACTCCAGTGAATTGACCTACATCTACCAATTGTACTCTGTGGGAGAAGAAAATGGGGGGGAGGAGAGAGAGAGAGCGAGAGAGAGAGAGAGAGAGAGAGAGAGGAAGTCTAAACACATTGTGTACATGTTTGATGTTACAAAGAATATAATGAAAATTTATAAAGCAAATAATTTTCAATAGTAAATTTTTCTACTTTTTGCTTTTAAGAATAGTTCTAAATATAGCTAAATAGAAGAATCACTAAATGAACTCAGTGAAATATATGCATATGTGTGTGTGAATTTTTAAATGTATTATGTATATGTAACAATACAATCAAAGAAGAGGACAAGTAATTGGGATGGAGTGAGGGGAGCTGAAAGAGTTGGAGGGGGACTTGGAGGGATGGAAATAATGCAAGTACAATACTCATGATTCATAATCTCAAAAATAAAAATACAAAGGGGGAATGAGAAATAGGTGGTGGTCCAGCACTAGATTGAAAACAATTTGAGACTGATTGCTGCTGGGTAAGGGATAGTATGACTTACAAACTACCATTGGATGGGCTGACTCGATGCAAGTGGACACATTTACACTGAAGGACATTTGGGTACAAACACCTGAATGAATAAGACTCAGCATATATGGCAGAGTGCTTAGGGTTCAGTGTTAGGGGATATAGGGAGTGACGTGGATGTGGGGTGGGGGTCTGGATTTGAGTGGGAAATGTATGAAATTTCTAAATCTCAATAAAAATATATTTAAAAATGTAAGAAATAAAAATAAAAACACAAATCAATGTATAGGACGTATAGAAATGAAACCCATGTAAGAGAAAATATAACCATGACTCAGCTTCATGAAGGATACCCCTACTCTTCTGCATGCATTGAATTCAAATCTCAACTAGCAAGATTTCATGTGTCCTTTGTGCTAGGGATTCTCTCAGATATCCACTTTATTGATGATCCCCATGCTTAAGAAATGAAATCATTGCAGATGGCCTGGTCCCTTTTCGTCACACTCAAGACTACACTATTTATCTGTTAAAATACTAAGTTGTAAATTTTTAAGCCTGTTTTTATGGTGTTTCTTTTCTGGATTTATTGTCTGGATTATGCTTCTCTTTTCCTGTCTTCCTTACCATTTCATTCATGTTTTCCCATGCTTACGCTCACACAGCACTGCCTTCTCTTTTTCTTTCATTCTTTCTTTTTGCTTTTTTTCCCTATTTTTGCACTAAAGTTGGCAACATTCCCCAATTATTATCAGCTGCAAATTTAATTAACATGCTGTTTATTTCTTCTTCCAGATAATTAATAAAGTTGTTAGTGAAAACTTGGATGAACACCAAGCACCCCAGCAGACAGCTCCCCTAAGCCAGACACTCTGCCATTTATAATTACCTTTTTCTTATGTTCCTTAAGCAAAAGTTCAGTGCTCATTCCAGAGCCAATTTAAATTAATTTGGAGGGACCTACTTTAAGAAACACACCAACTGTTTCACAGTCCTTGCTTAGAGCTTGGATACTGTAAAATATTTACACTTTATTACTCATGCCAAAACAACATTAATGAAATTGAACATTGAACATTTAAGCCTGAGGAGAGCAAAGTCTGAAAATTCTCAATGAAAGCTTGGTTTCCATAAACCTTGAAGACTAAGCTCTAATTGCATTATTTATGAGTTCAGTGAAGACCAGAAAGACCATTTACTTTTCACCTTTTTGCCACTGAGATTCCAATTCACTTTGCTTAATGAAATTACTAGCTTCTTTCTTTTTCTTTCTTTCTTTCTTTCTTTCTTTCTTTCTTTCTTTCTTTTTTTTTTTTTTTTTTTTTTTTTTTTTTTTTTTTTTTTTTTTTGAGGAGAAAAGGGTCACAATTCATCAGGGAGTCCAAGGTAGGAACTCAGGGCAGGAACCTGGAGGCAGGAGCTGGAGCACAGGCCATGGAAGAATGCTGCTTACTGGCTTGCAGCTCCGGCCCATGCTCAGTCTGCTTTCTTTTTTTTTTTTTTATCTTTTAGCTTATATGAATTATTTTTATTGTGAGAGAAATTGAACATCTCTTCTTATTTTTTAAAATTTTTAATAACTACATGATTAGAAGAAGCATTTCATTACAGCTTTAACATATTCAGTAACACACTCCAGAGCAAGAATACATCTCTTTCACAAGTAGGTACAACTTTCTTTAACACATAATTATCACAGTTATACAATATTGAACTCAGTATAAACCCTGTGAGACATAAAATTAAAAGAGTTTTTAACCTTTAAAAAAGATCTTCATTTCATTTTAAAATATGCTGTTTCTTACAGAAAGACTCATTGTTTTTGCTGCTAACACTGAGATGTTGGCGCATGCATCTCTAATTTGTATGTATCTGATTATTACTAGTCATAATCTGTTGTACTTGGATCCTTGGTACCTGTGTATGTCTATGAAGTCATCGGGTGGTAGATTTCAATGGTAAAGTTTATCACCTCTACTAATTAACATGATGTAAATCTCCATGCTATCCTCAAATATAATACATTTTAAAAAATTTGCTGATTTTTTTTGTGTGTGTGCATAACACAGAACATCCCAAACCATCTTATTCAAATATATACCCACTTCCCAGATGGCACCCTCCCATAGCCTCCCTCCTCCCACTAGAGCCCTTATACTCTGATATCCCTGCTATTGTCTGCTGTGTTGTCAGCACCCCCAGCCATTCCCCACTACTTGTCCATCTGGTGAATCTAGTCAGCCTATCTAGAGGTCTTTGTTTTAGGATGGTCAGCTGTTCCTCATAAGCAGCAATCAGTTGTCAGTATTCCTTTAGATAAGATTGGGGTCTGCTGTTCATTTTCCCAGTTCTATGCTGGGTTACTGTCTGGGAGTCCCTTTGGCCACCATGGCCAACAACTCAAAAGAAGGTATCTCCTATCTGGCATTGTTGTTTGTTATGTAGCCTTTAGCTGTACATATGGCCTCTAAAAAAATGATATTGGCCTCTTTAATCTTTGGTTATACTTTCCTTTTGGGTTTTTAAGACCATAGAGTTGGCTCAGACAAACCAATTTATTTTTACTCTTAAGGTTCTTTGAGGATCTGTTCCTCAGAGGTCACATGGGCATGGGAGGCGCCCCTGGCTCCTTTCTTTTACAAGTTCTGTCTGTGTGACTACGACTGGCTTCACTTGGAAGCATGGAGGAAATGATTCTTCTGTGTTGACCCTCCTCTTTGTAGACTGGACACTGGTTCAAGTCCATCTTGTGGGGTTTTCTCAGCCCCCTTGATCAAGAGGACAGGTGACCCACCACAAATACAGGGCATTTTGAGAGCTGCTAATAGTCCCCTGGAATTAGTTGACCTAGGGGGGCAAGGAGCAACAACTGTCCTTTGTTTCCCTGTGACCAAATTATTATAGGCTTCAATGTATGTCTGTTAAACATCCAAGAAGGTTAGTTCCACCAGTCTGGTACTTTTAATTACTATATGTCATGTAGATAAATCTTGAGCAAAGACCAATTGTTCTCAGATAAATCTTACCTACACCTATATTTCTTGATCTGGCATACATAATTTGTTAGGAGGTTGTTGGAGTAATATGGTTCCCTCTGGTTTATAAAACTAGCTAGGTATTATTTATCTCTCGCATTGTCTCACCCCTTCATCATGGTTTCCACAATTAAGGTGCCCCCATTTTCCCCCTTTCTCCCTTAATAATGCCATTCTCCTATAGGCTTACCTCTGAGCTCCTTCTTTCCCTTTATCCCCTAGGTTCTTTGTATACCCTTCCCTCCCCCCTCCCTTAAACTAACCCAATTTTTATCCATGTCTCTCTTATTAAGGCATGTTTCCTACTGTTCTTCTAGTTCAGGTTATTTCTTTTCCTTTACTTCCCTGGTTCCTTTCCATTATCCTGGTTCTTATAGTTATGTCTGGAAACATACTCACTTATCAGGGTTTGGTTCTAGGATCCACATATGAGGGAGAACATATGTCAATTTTTTTTCTATGTTATTTCACTTAACAGTTTCTAGTTCCATCCATTTACCTGCAAGTTTCATGATTTCATCCTTCTTTACTGCTGAGTAAAACTCCATCATCTAAATGAACCACCTTTTCATTATCCATGTGTCAATTGAGGGACACTTAGGTTGCTTCCATCTCTTATTGTGAAATGAGCAGCAATAAACATGGATGTACAAGTGTCTCTAAAGGATGAGTTTTATGGGTATAGGCCAAAGAGTGGTATAACTGGGTCATTCATCCTATTGGTGAGGCTTTCTTCTGTCATTTCTAATTGGCTTACTGAGTGTTTCACTTCCTCCTTCATTTCAGCCTGAGCATTCTTCAATATTTCTAGCTCTTTTCTGAATTCATTTAGAAGTTTATCCTTATCTTCCTTCAGTTCTTTGATTTCTTTGTTTGTGTGTTCTTTAAATTCACTGAATTCTTTTATCATGTTTATAATTGTTCTTTTGAGTTCCATGTCCAGCATTATCTCTAGGGGGTTCTCATTGTACTCCTCTAGAGGACTATTGGTATTTGGTAGGGATATGTCATTTTGGTTTTTTATGATATTATTTTTTCTCTGTGAGTTTGACATGTGAATTTCTTTTGTAGTTTCTGATTCTTGTGTGAGACTCGAACCTTCAAGTTTAGGTCTGCTTCTTTTTGTGAACTTTATGTGTCTTTGTGGTTTATTTTGGGGGGATGAAAAGCTGGTTCCTCTAAGCTTCCTGTTCTCTCTTTTGATTTTATATTGGAGTGGCCAAATTGCTTTTGTCTTCACAAGATCCCACAGAGGCCCAAGTCAGATGAGGATCAGATGCTCTCAGTCTTTCTCCTAAGGTCTGGATCCCTCCAGGAAAGATTTTGCCTCAGGAATTTTGGGGTTCGACTGCCTTGGGAGCAGGGCCCAGGAAAGATGCTGGTCTAGGGCAGCTGGCGGCCATGCCACCCAGAGATGCAAGGGGATCTGGGAGTGGGAAGAGGCCCCAAGGGCTCTTGCGGACCGCACTGAGGAACTGGGTTGGTCTGGATGCAAAGGATCAGGAGGTGGAAAGGTCAGCCCAGGCGTCCAGGTAAGAGACCGGAAGGCTGTGCAGTCCAGGGAAGCAGAGGGAGTTGAGGGCAAGACCAGGCCTGGAGGGCTCCAGGGAGAGATGATGGTGGGTTGTGCAGATGAGGGAAGCAGAGGGAGGTGAGGGCAGGGCCAGGCCCAGAGGGCTCCTGGGGAACCAAGAAGGAACTGGGTTCATCTGGATGCAAAAGATCAGGAAGCAGTGGTGGTTCCCCCGTGTCTGGGGTACCAAGACAAGGAATGGGACAGAACCCAGGCTAGGAGGAGAGATGGACGGGGGGAAATGGGAGGGTTAATGAGGCTGGGGCCAGAGAGAGTCCTGCTGGCCGTGCAGGCCCAGGAAAGCAGAGGACAGCTTATTTCTATATTTATTAATCATTTTGACATATGTTAGATTGTAATATATTAAAAATTATTAACACAGGATGGTTTTGAAAAAGATTATATATATATAT
>NW_008336076.1:3664065-3736446 GCF_000622305.1 Nannospalax galili | reverse complement strand
TCCATATTAAGAAAATTTTACATTATAATCTACATAAAATTATATTTAATAAATATCTTTCAGTTCAAAAATTTAAAAAAAGATGCCAAGAAATAGTAGTTAATCATATTGACCAATAAGTAGTATCATTCAGAGAAGCACTTTGAATCAATTCTTTAAAGATTCAAATATCTTACAGATTAAAAATTACTCATCTATGAATGTATTAATTGAGGCAGCCATCCTATATGCCTATATTGTATGTATTAAGTAATCCTTTACTTTTTAAAGATGCTAAAGAGATATTACAATAAGAATATAGCAATGCAAATGAATAACATTTATAAAATAAGATTATTACAGCATGATAAACCTATAGTTTGTGGAATTATAGGCTGTCTGCTCAATTACTGGAAATGGACAGATATGTCAATGATAATTTGTCATAATTATATTCGAGCTCAGGAATATTAATAAAGGAAAAGTTCCAGGAACTTTAAAAACAGAACCTCAACTTGCAACAGCAAAGCTTCCTCATACAACAGAGTGAGTGTTATACAGAAAGAAGATCCACGACTGGCTATCTTAGAGAAAAAAGAGTCTGTAGAGTCCCTGTCCCTGGATAAGATTCCTATGCTAAACCTCCCCCTCCTCACTGTCTCAGAGACTATTGAGGAAGAGTGGCCAGAAAGATTTAAAAGCCAGGGTTGGTGCATGAGCACAAGGAAACAGAGGCTTTCAGGCCTCTGGAACTTGCTCATGAACTTGCAACAATGGTGACAGCATGCACAAGATCCATGCCAACTCAATTAGACAAAAACCCAACATAGAACTGGGGAAGTGGGCAGCAGGCCCCAACCCTAGTCAAGAATCTATTGGCAAATGATTATTGTAGAGTGAAGGAAAGTAGATATTATTTTTTAAAAAATATTTTGGTTATTATTTATTGTATTATTTTTTGTGTATACGAGTATATCGCCACATGCATGTAAGTGTCATGCAATGCTTGCAGAGGTCAGAAGAGGGCATCAGATCCCCTGGACCTGAAGTTATGGATAGCTGTTAGCTACCATGTGGGTGCTGGGATTTGAACAGCGGTCCTCTGAAAGAGCAGCCAGTGACCTTAACTACTGAGCCATTTCTCCAGCCCCAAAGGGGAGAGCAGATATCCCTTAAGGGAGTAACTTTAGATATGCTGACTAGACTCTAATGGATGAACTTGTAGATCCACTCTACTTGAACTTGTACCAAAGGGACATCTGGGTACAAATGCTTGAAAGGACTTAACATATATGTCAAATTACTTGAAATCTGGTAGGGTGGAGGATTATGGGGGATGGGGAGGGGGTAGGGAGTCTGACTTTAAGATCTGTTATATGAAATGCACAAAAACTCAATAAAAATTAAGGGAAAATACCAGAATCTATGAAGAATTTTAAAAACCATCAACTCCTATTCTGTCTAATTGCCATTAACAACTAAATGTAATTCAGATTTTTAACTAAGTTTATTGTGACTTCTAAGTACTGATGGTTCTGTAACAATTCATAATGATCTAAAATGCTTCTGAAAAAAAATGACTAGTGATAAAAGTATAACAATATGTCCTTGAAAAACCACAAAAACAAAAATGCCAATCATGTATGTAATACTTATGTCTTTGAAGTCATCCACCTACCATAGGCAATTTCAAACCACCCAATTGAGGAATTGGAAAGAAATGCTAAGAGTAAGTACAGGTAAACTGGTATGAGCCAAACTGAACACAAAGAAATCAGGGATGGAATGCAGGTAAAATGAAGGACATTTATTTCTACTTATGTGAAATCTGAGAAATTTAAAACACATCAATTCTTTCTTTTAAAAAATAAAAAATTGCTTCAAGATATAAAAAAGCTCTAGAAGGAAAGTAAAATGTGAAATATAGAGTTCATCTTATGCAGGAATTTTTTCTCTCCTAGAAATTTGTCTGATCAAATTCTACCTTATATCGTGTAGTACACAGCATATATACACACACTGATTTAAAGGCAGTCAGAAACTAGCTGTTCCAGATAGTCATAGGCATGAAGTTTGCAGTCACTGATGGAGTGTAAGAAAAGTACTTGTGCTGGATAGCTTTAGTTGTCAACTTGACACATCGGGCTTGAGGGAGCCTCAATTGGGAAATTGCCTCCATTAGAATGACCTGTGGCCAATCTACGAGGCATTTTCTTGATTGTGAGTGATGTGGGAAGACCCAGCCCACTGTGGGGGGTGCCATACCTGGGAAGATTGTCCTGTATCATATAAGAATGCAAGCTGATCAAGGGCCAGGTGAGCAAGCTAGTAAGCACTTTCCTCCATGGCCTGTGCTTCAGCTCCTGTCTCCAGGTTCCTGCCCTGAGTCCCTACCTTGGGCTCCCTCAGTGATGAACTGTGACTTGGGAGATGTAAGCTGAATAAACCCTTTCCTCCCCAAGTTGGTATTGATGAGAGTGTTTTGTCACAGCAATTGCAAAGAAAATTGAAGAGTACTTAACTTTGACATTTAGATTATTCCTCTGTAAGAGAAGCAGACATCTTTGAAAAAGATTTTAACTGATTTTTTTTTACAAGATTTATCATTACAGACTGATTTCTGTGTTCAGGCATTTATTTCATTTTATTTATAATTTTTATTTTATGTGTATACGTGTATTGCCTGCATGTATGTAAGTGTACCTGTGTCATGCAATGCCCACAGAGGACAGAAAAGGCTGTCGGATACCCTGGAACTGGAGTTACAGACAGTTAACTGCCATGTGGGTGCTGGGATTTGAACCCAGGTCTTCTGAAAGAACAACCAGTGTTCTTAACCACTGAGCCATCTCTCCAGCCCCATGTTCAGGTATATTTAATCAATATTTTAAATACTATTTCCTAATAATTTTCAGAGATAATTTACATATCCTATACATACATAAAGTATTTCTAAGTTCTGTAATATAAATGCTAGATATATAATATGTGATATAATAAGCCACATAAATAATATACAATATGAATAAAAATTTTTAAATGTATAATTATATCATTTATATGGTATATAATATAAAATTAGAGTATAAAATTTTGGCATAAAAATTAATGAGAAAATATAATTAGCAATATAAAATAATGACACAACAAAAGGTGGAAGACTGGAGGATGATAATATTCACATCCTCATGCCTGTAGTTAGTTATAATATGAAAAAGTCATTGATCAAGAAATTAAGGATATTTGGGCTGGAGAGATAGCTCAGGAGTTAAGGGCTGCTCTCGCAGAGGATCCCCGTTCGAATCTAGCACCCACATGGCAATTAACAACTGTCCCTAACTCCAGTTCCAGGGGATCTGACACCCTCTTCTGACCTCTGTGAGTATTGCATGACACAGGTGCACTTACCACATGCAGGCCATACATGTATGCACATAAAATAAAAATAATAAAATATTTTTAAAAAGAAATTAAGATATTTAACAAAACTAAAGATAAAATGTTATTCATAAGCTTTGGAGGAATTGACACAGAAGACATAAATGAATGATTTTTAAAATTTTTACTGAGTAGACAAGAGATTTATATATAATAAATTCAGAAAAAGAATGAAAAGCCTATTATTCAATGTTGTGGAAGAACACAGGAAGCTAGTAAGTGAATGCCTTCTAACATGGTTTAGAAGTAATGAATTGATAGGAAAACTCATTTTTAATTTCATGTCGGTTTGTACTTTTAGGTAAAAATTTAAGTGTGTCCCATATGTATGGAGACAAGTCAACAAGAGCTATACAGGAAAACAGCATCTCCTCTTACAGAGTTCCAGAGTCCTTGACAGCACTGTAAGGGAGAGCTAACAGGGCAGACTCAATTTCAGTGTGTACATTTTGTTTTCTGCAGGACGTAGCATGATCAAGCCTCATAGGGTGTAGCATGTGCCTAAGACAGCCTATACAAAGTATTTATTGGGCACATAAAGGACTTATATATCCAAGGATTATAGATAGTATATGTAGGTATATATGATTCAAACAATTGGTTTCCCCATTACCTGATTCCATATAAAATTTTCTAAAAGATAAACTTATTTAATGTTTCCCTATAGACCACAAACAGTAGAGACTAACCCCCCACACACACCACACTCATACACAGTTTTCTTAAAATAATTTCATAGCCTGTACCCTGTAATTACAATTAAGAAAATAAAGGAAAGTACTAAATTAACTGTATTGCCTTTGAGATACAGTTCTTTGTTATTTAAAAATTGGAAATCCATGCTTCATCCTTCAGTGGAATTTGTTGTGTGTCCCTCTAAGTTTCATGTTCATAGTTGACACAGAGGTGGATTAAGACAGAAGGAAACATAAGAATTTAAAATAATAACAAATTGAAGAGCTGAAAAAAATGTAAGCTAAGTATTTAATTTCATATATGTTTAAAAATAAAAATTGAAACAAAGATCTTTATAAGATTGGAATTTTTACAGTTATACTTGATGTGTTGTTTTGAGTAAATATTTGTATACATTAGTAGTTAGAGGCACACAAGGGATTAAATCAAGGATTTAAAAAAGTAGAGAAAATGGCCACGACAGGCTTGCCTGTTTTTGAGACTTTAATTCAACTAGCTAGCGATCAGAGGGTCTGAGGGTGAGTAGGTGATGAGGTTAAGAAAATAAAAGGACACTACTGGTCACTGTTGGAAATTTTTGTAGAGACTTAACTATGCTATTGAAAATTAACATTATAGTAAAATACTTTTAGTGAACAAGTATCTTCGCTTGTACAGCCTGTCGTGGCCATTTTCTCTACTTTTTTAAACCCTTCATTTAATCCCTTGTGTGCCTCTAACTACTAATGTATACAAATATTTACTCAAAACAACACATCAAGTATAACTGTAAAAATTCCAATCTTATAAAGATCTTTGTTTCAATTTTTATTTTTAAACATATATGAAATTAAATACTTAGCTTACATTTTTTTCAGCTCTTCAATTTGTTATTATTTTAAATTCTTATGTTTCCTTCTGTCTTAATCCATTTAGGTATGGAAGACCATCAGCGATTACAGGAAAATTCATTGTAATCTACAAACCAGAAAGTGCTTTAGGAGGAGCCCCAGGAGACAATTGTCATTGCTATGGATCCCAGGAGAGTCATCCTGAGGGAAGAATTGCATCTGACAAAGTGGTTGACAGAGAAGGCCTCACACTGTTGTCTTTAGCATATTTCTCCAAACTCCAGGGCTCCCAGTGTAAGATCTAAAACCACAGTGCTTAGCTTTTAAAAAATATAATCTTTCTAGTATTTACATTGACATAAAAATGTCATGAAAATCTGTTATTTCTAGCAAAAGAAATGCTTAGGAGAAAGTGTGGTTTTATTTTATAAAATACTAATTTTAATTTTTTTTTTCGCAGTGACAAATGACTTTGGTGATCTGATGAATAACTCCCTTGGCAGCTTGCATAGTATCTACTGATGATACTATGAAAAATAATTTTAGGACGGTAGCTTCTAGATCAATCCAGCCCAATTGCTCCTGTTCCTCTGTCCAAAGTATGCTGTGTCTTCAGCAATGGGATCTTACCCTTATTTCCACGAGGCAAGCAGGGCTATAGCAAAAGCCTGTGTCATTTGGGAGTCTCTTGGACTTTCCTAATTAATAACTTTAAGAGACATTTCCCTTTCCTGGTACTGTGCTTTTTGTTATATAGCCTTCAGCTATAAACATTCATCTATATGAATATAATATAATATATAATTAATATGATGTAATGTAATATAATATAATTAATATATGATATAATAATATATATTATGTGTACTTTTCAGTAGGCCTTTGAACTAATTCATTTTCCTTTGGTTTTTCACCCACCTGAGGCCTATTTATCTCTCCTCTCCCCGTGTATAGCCTTCTCTATTCCTTCGCTAGTTAAAGCACGTTATTTTCCCCATTTCCCCCTTTATAACACCTGTCTCCCACATCCCATTTCTGGAGCACCTTCTTCCCCTTTAGCCCCATGGTTCCTTTCCATTTTCTAGCTCCTAAAGTTACATCAGGATATATACTTACCATACTTGTATTCAAAGTGATAGACCTCTAAAACTTCATCTTTGTCCACATTTTGGAAATGAAAATTTCTAGGAAAGTGTTTATTAATGTTGGAAGCTATTTAAACACAAAACTATCAAAAATAAAAGTTACTAGCAACAGTCAAATGAAAATATTGCTTATTTTTGGAATTATGAACAGCATAATTGTTTTATAAATGCATTTTTTCAGAGAAAACTTTGTGAGCTAAGGTTTGCAGCTATGACTAATTAAATCAAACATAAAAGTGCACTAAATCTAGAGTCACCTTTGGTATTGTTATACCAAGCCTTTAACCAAGAATGTTTTGTTTTATTGGTTATGTTTTGTTGTAGTTGTTGCTGTTTTATGTTTTTTAAGAAAAAAGTGCCATCTAGCTCAGGCTGGCCTGGAACTTACTAAGTAGTGAAGGTAACTTTGAACTTCTGACCTTCCTGCCTTTGCCTCCTGAGCCTTGGTTTACAGGTGTTTCCCACCATACTCCTCTCAAATAAAAAAATTTTAAAGTAAAGAATCACATCTAATTATATAGAACTTTCTAATACATTACATTTGATTCCACTAATGAGTACAACATGGTTTTGCCTCTCTAGTAATAAAAAAATATTAATGTATTCCCTTTAATCTCACCCTTAATGCTCTTTATGTATTTTAGACAAAATATTAAGAGGTTTCATGTATTATACATAATTTGTATATAAATGCAAACACATTAGAATGTATTCTCAAATATTTTACTGAAAGAAGTGATAAATGTTTCCTTAACTTTTCCAGAGGAAAAGTGGACAAATGCCTATTCTCCCCAGATATGGCACTAAAAGGATGACTAAAAGAATTATTCCATCCAAACCCTACTTGATAAACCAATGGTTTTATAAGCCTCTTCTGGTCTCTCCAGGACCCTGCATACAAGTGCATATACACACAGATACACAAATACACATAAATAAATATAGAACAAGTCCTAAATAATTTTAGAGATTAAGTGTTAACATATTTTAGGACTAAGACTATATAATATCTTCTGGACATGGATTTTGCCAGGCTTTGATAGATAGGGCCCATTGTGCTTCAAGCGAAATTCTTAGCAAGAAAGCACTTTTCTTTAAGATTTATTTCTCTTCCTTTGTGTGTATGTTGTGTGTCTGAGTGTGTGTATGCCATGTGGGTCCAGGTGTCCACAGAGGCTGGAAGCAGGTGCTTGATCCCAAGAACTGGCACTTTGGGCAGTTATAAACTACTCAACAGGGGTCCTGGGAACCCAACTTGGCTCCTCTGGAGAAGCAACAAGTCTTCTTAACCATTGAGCCATTTCTCAAGTTCCCAAAAGCACTACTAATTGAGTTCTTATTACTGTTAAGTGTGGATAAACAATTATGGAATTCCATCAGCAGTGTCATAAATGGAGCCAATTTTTTCTTTAATTTCTTGCTATTGTAGAACACTGTCCTTAGTTCATTACATGGCTATCAGCCTTTTCATCAGAGCAACTGTGATTACTCAAAGGAGACCCTCAATATGATCAAGCCCATTGGCATCCTCTCAAAGAAGGAAGTGGTGGGAAGCTGCCTAAGACCTTAGACCTTTGTCTGAGATTCTAGCCCCTCACTGTCCTGCATTCCTCTCCAAAGCTGCTTGTACTTGTGCCCACATGTACATATGGTCATGGGAAGTTCTAGACTGTACAGGAAGTAGAGAGTTAACCAATGAAGTACTCCATCTATCCTACCTTCCTGAGATTGTTGCCCATGCTAGGTAGGATTTTGGGGGATGGAACTGTTTAAGCATCACTCACCGTACTGAGAATAGGGAGAATAGCCATTTGTCCACTTTTCCTCTGGAAAAGTTAAGGCCACATTTATCACTACAGTAATTGGGTTCACAACTTTTTTTTTTCAATGCGTATTTTGATTGAATTTTTGTGCACTCCATACAAGACATCTTAAAACATCTTAACCATCTTTAGACACCCTCCCACATTCACTTCCCCTATAGTCCCCTTCCCCATTATATTTCTGCATTCTGCCATATGTGTTAAGGCATATCTAGTCAAGTTTGTGTACCCAGATGTTCCTTAGTGCAAGTTCATTCACTGCAGTCTAGTCAGCCTACCTAGAGTCTCTCCCTTAAAAACAGTCTACCCTCCCTCACCAACTGCCAGTAGGACCTCTGCTAAGGTTGGGGCCTGCTGTCTGTTTCCCCAGTTCACAATTATTTACCAGCAGCAGCAGGCTGTATTGATGCTATGCAAATCATTTGCTCATTACATTAGCAATTTTCTCTTTCTGCTTAAAATGTTAGGTTTTTTTTTTCATTACAACAGCATTGACATATTCAATAACATTTTCCAGAGCTAAGATGCATCTCCTTCAAAATTGGCTGTAAATTTTTAGGTTTACAGTTGAATTATTACAATTATACAATATTGTACTCAGTATAAACCCTATAAGACATAAAATTAAATGAGGTTTTAAACTTTAAAAAAGATCTCCATTTCACTATTAAAATACACAGTTTCATACAGAAAAATTCATTTTCAATACAATTGACACGAAGATGCATACGCATTTCTAATCTCTGTATTTCTGATTATTACTAGTCACAGTCAGTTCCTTTCTGAGCTCCTTGGCATCTGAGCATGGATAGTTTTTTGAAAGCAAAAAATTCTCACATTATCAGTAGCTGTCTATAGAGCTGGTTTGTTCAAAAAGATGCCCTAATAATCGCTATTTCCCATTAGTTTTCAGCAAATGGTTTACAAAACATAGAATTAAAATATGGAAATCTGGAGTCCATCATTGGGAATACAAAATTACCCTGGTGACAAGTTTCACATCTGGACCATGTGGAGTTAGTGATTAGTACAGATTAGTCTTTAATTGGAAAAAAAATTTTATATATATATACAGCTCAAATCCTTGTGCCCTGTAGATCTCCTGCCAGGAAGCATGTATTCCACCCTTCTCTCCAAATGGTCAGAATTATGTTCAGAATGCAAACTCTCTTCTGGTACCACATTGAACCCTGAAATGGGTTCTGAGACTGAGAAATGGGTAGAGATTCCCTGGTTTTAGCTCTGCTAGTGAAGTCTGGCTAATACCTATCTCACAGGGATATCCAGAGGATTAAAAAATAGATTTTTATAAAGCTCTTTGGAGATCCTTGGATAAAAAGGGCTGCTGAGACACATAGGATTCTTATCTCCCCAGTTGCCACGGAGCCCGCGATTTCCCATGGCATGTTGTATCAACCCTAGAAAAAGCAAGTGTGAACTGTGGAAAATAGTAGCGTCAACAACTGGAAGGCGTAGATAGCAGGAGTCCATGTGAACTGCACAGACAGGAGCCCATGAGAACCAAACAGGCTGCCTCCTGGGAGGTGGTAGATAGTCAGGATTGTAATTAATGGATGGAGATGTTGATTCTTTTTCTGGGATGACTGTGGCATTGCAATTTGGTAAAATTACACAGTTTGTATTCTGTAATTTTGTTTGACTAAAAAACATTAACTAGAAAATTGCCTCTAGGAACCCTCAAAAGAAGCATAGCATCAAAATGTGTAATGTGAACAGCTTAGCACTGAACTTGAAAGGTATCCTGCAGTTAACTATTTCATTTATAGGCCAGTAACTCCTACAAGTTAGGGAGGTGTTCTCTATAAAGATCTAGCTGGGTTTTGCCTATAGATACAGATGTTGAACAGGCCATTGCTAGGGTCTTTAACTTATGCCAGTTACATTGTTTGAAATATCAAAATGCATGCTACATATTGAATCCCTTTAATTCAAATAAGCCACATGGTGGCTTCTAGAAAGCTATTCATTTCAACTGTCTCATTTTGTAAATATCCCCTCCAAAAGCCAGGTTTTACTTCCTCACATAAAATTAATTAGCTATTCCATATTGCTACGATATGACACAGTGACATTAAACTTGCGCATATGAGGGTGGCAGAATAAAAGGATAGAGTAATTTTATCACTTCCTTTTTCACTGATGGTGCTAGGAATCACTACAAGAAAATAAAATGCAGGGGCTAAGTAAAAATATGGGGTTAGAAAGGTAAAATCAATAAATACCTAAATTATTTAAAGAAAAGCTACTGCCGAGTGTCTTACTGTCATACATCAGACCCTGGATCTGAAAGCAGACAGGAGAATTGTCTCCAGTCTGAACTGGCTTGGACACTCTCTCCGGCATGCTCATTAGCAGCTCCAAGTCTAGGCTCCCTGTTAGTAGAAAGGCAGGGATCACAGCAGGGAAGTTCTATCTCAGGATTCTCACATTCCTGCTCTATCTTAGCAAAGCTTTACAAAGCCTTTTCTGGCAGCTCATTAGTAGGTGCACTGATGCATAAGAGACAGTCATTAGAAGTGTTTTTCAACATTGGCTTTTGATCAGGTGACTAGTATCATCGTGGAGACATTTACTTACATTGTTTTCCATAAGAGATTCTGTTGCTATATTGAGAATGACATACATAAAAATGTTGAAAACTAGCTTGACCTTCCCATGACAAAAGGGAGGAAGAAAGAGAAACTCCATCAGTTCCCTGGGTCTTGCCTTTATACTGTCAGCTATGACGTAATAGATGTGTGGACTCAGCAACTGCTCTCTTTTAGCTTTATTAATTTAAGCCAAGTTCAAACCTATAATTTGATTTAGGGTTATGACAAAGGGACACTAGCATGAGCAAATGCAAATAAAATGCCATAAGCTTTATGCTTGCCTCTAATGCTACGCATTTGTTTTTCCCCATAAAGGCAGACTTTCCAAATGATTTGGAAAGTCATCCTGCATAGCATAATAAAGGATTTAAAGAGTTAGCCAACCAAACTGGAAACCTGAATTATCTCTAGAAAGAGCTTCAAAAGTAAAAATTAATTAAGGCTGCTGGAAAGTTAAATTGTTTTTTACATAATAAACCATAAAACACTGTACCTAGCAAAAGAATTCTGGCAAATTGAGATGCCTGTATTATGAAACTGAATTTGTCATTGCTTTGTGAGGTCTCTACTTAAGGAGGGCAGGATTTTATGGTAAATTGTGCTTCTCCAGTTTTTTTTTTTTTTTTCAGTGAACATGGTCAGTGTTCTTTCCCCCCAAATATTGGTCTTGGCAGGCCTTAGTTTAATGAGGATTTTTATTTCATCTGTTCACAGTGTACATACTAAGCCCAGGCTCCTCATGAATAGAAGAAAATTATGCTAGGTACATATACTGCCCAGAATCCAGAAGGATGGGAAGGCCCTGTTGTCAAACTTACTAAAACAAAGTGCATCGGCTTAATCAGGTCTGTTCTTGGCAATGTAGGAACATGACATGCCAATTACATAAACTTTCAACTAAGTGAAGACTCCTGCTGACTAATTCAGTGTTGATTGTTTTCCGCTCCTTGGTTTTGAGTGCTTGTTAAGAGGCCAAAAATGTCAAAAGTATTTGGGAGCTCTTATATAATCCTTAAAAGATTTTAGGGTTACCTCTTCAGAGGGAAGAATGTTAGAATAGCAAAACTTAAAAAAAAAAAAAAAAAGAAGAAGAAGAAAGAAACAGAAACAAGAGATGGAAAGAGGGGGTGAAATTGTAGGAATTCTCTCCTTCCATCAAACATTCTTATGATTGCCAGCAATTAGTTAAGCTTCTTGGCTATAAAATGACAAGATGGAACTTGACCAAATACAATGTGTGGAGCTCACAGGCATCTGCCCCAGCTGAAAGACATTACAATGTTTGTTAACCTTACGGGTCATTCCTGATTCACTTCTGCAGACAGAAAACAAGATTTATATAACACAGATCAATACTGCCCTAAGACTTTCACCATTGAGGATGCTAGATTGAGGCACTTCTCTTTATCAGTTTACCATGACACTAATGTATTTTGCCTGTTTTGCCTGGGCAGTGATGAATCTGTTGGCAAGAGAAAACAAATAAGTTTTGTTGTTGAGAGACATGTTGTCCATGATTTGTCTCGGCAGACATGCCAACTTGCTGGCCAATTCATTTCCTATTTAATTTAAGTGGCATATCTGTCTTCCCCTTTCAGGTATGTCTTTTGTCTACTGCACAACCACACTGGCAGTGTGCTGAGAGAGTTCGCACTAGATCTCAGTAGGAGAGTGACACAGCAGAGCCAGGAACCAAATCTGCTATAATTTCCAGAAGAATCTTTTTGAAATATACAGACACTGTCTATGCTAGTGTCTGGCCTGGAGTTCTTTGAGGAAATGTTCAGCAGCGTTTTATAAACTATCGATGAATTTGATGCTACTTCCCATTTATGGATATATTACAAGTATTCTATTGAACACCAGAGCTTGTTTTCTAAATGGAGATGCTGTTTCCTATGTGAAAAAAGCATAATTTAATTCTGAAATGTCCGTGGTATTATGTGAAAATATTTTCTCATGCTATGCCACCAGAAGTTTCTCATTTCTTCATTATCTCAATTAATTTTATTGACCTTCAACAAATGACATGGTATTTTAAGTAGCAGAAAAATAGAACTGAAGTTGATTCATCTTACTCATTGTGTATAAACCTTAATTTTAAATGATGCTTCATTTTAAAAGATGCACACCCTATCACCAAATGCCCATAACATCTAACTAAATATTAATAGAAAAGTCAAATTATGACAAAACTGACTTTCCAGAAAAATGTATCATGTGTTACAACTATAACACAGGAGCTCCTCAAACTCTGGCAGGCCTTAAGCAATGGAACAGTTAACATAGCATAGCAGAGTCAGTAAATGTACCAGCTAAATCTCTGTGTCAGAACACATTAATTATAGCAGTCAGTTTACTTTCCTCCTTCATAACATTTTTGATTAAAATTTCACACATAACAATGATATGTGTCTTTTCTACAAGCTGTGAAATCTACTCAGCCATCAATGGGGTTGGATTTTATTTCTAAGGAGCTAGTAGTACATGAAAAGTTGACTTATGATCTCTGCATAGAGAAATCAAAGGCAGTTTCCTTTGGCTAGATTTAGAATTGTATACTGGCAGTGATGCTGGAGACATTCATTAGCAATATTGTACCCCAAAAAGCAATAACTTCTCTCTTAATACGTTGCCTCAATATTTATAACTGCAAGCCTTAATTAAGCTGTAGATTATGGTTTGAAATGTATAGTCAATGTAATGAATTCCCCAAGATGGCAAATAAACAATAAAAGATAATCAAAACATTTATCTATGTAATGGATTTATATAGTTGTGTTGTAAACGTTATTTAACAGATGTGCAGATACTAATAAAGCAACGCAATGATAATTGTTAGCACAGTTAAATCATCACCATCTAAATTGACATACACTATTTCCTCATATTAACCCTAACAAGTAAAGGATATATCTATGAATCTATCACTTTGAAGTCCTACTTAAATGAAAGATGAAGCAACAGAGTTTTGGCATTCTATACTAAGTTGATTGCATAATACAAAACTGTTCTCTAATTAAAAAGTCAAGGATTTAATAAAATAAGCCTTCAGGAGGATGTCTCAATCTTTTGAATTTTTGTCAATTCTAAAAATTGCATGTCTTAGAATTTCTATTCTGGAAGGATTTTGTTTTCAATAACTGTTCAGAAATATAAGATATGAGTCTATATGCATATGAGCCTAACTACACATATGTTACCTAGCTAGAAGGTCATCATAGCTAATCTGTAATTTACTCACTTCAGTGTACTCTCTTCATTTTCATGTCCTTGAATAAGAAGACGGGTGACTGACTTTCAGAAACTTTAGATAAAGTAGTAGACTACATCTTAGTCTTCTGAAACAAGTAAGCAAGACTAAGAATACTATGAGTGATATTCACCACCAGGACAATTTTATAATTGGCCATCATTGAGATGTGATGTGGGAAGGAAGCTGTGCAGCAGGTCTTTCTTTACCTGTTGAGACAGTTCTAATAAGTTATCATTTTACAAATCTATTCAGCATTGTGTCAAGGTTACTTTAAAAAGCTCTAGTAAGTTATCGTTTCACCATTCATATCCTCCCCCACTGCTCATGAGATTTTCCCCTTCTTGAGAGGCCCACACACGGACTACTCCTTACCCTTGCTCTCATCTAGTCAAACAAGAGGACTGCTTCTCTAGCATCCTTTCAAAGAAATCCTTACCTTTGTCCAGTTGATAAGATGACTGGAAATTTGGGTCATGTAATGCAGATGCTCTAAGAACAGAGAGGGGAAAATCATTGATCCAACAGAAACTCAACTGACTCCAGGATCCTTTCATTAAACTTAAATAGTCTCAATACATCCAGAGACTAAAGTATTTCTAAAACTTTAATATGAATCAGAATCACTTAGGGGGCTTGTTAAACTACATTATTATGCCCTTAAGTCTAGGACTACTGATTCAATAGGTCTAGGGCAGGACTGGAGAATCCCAACTAAAACCTTAAGTGATGCTGATGAGAACCACAATGGCTCAACAGCTAAATTCTAGAGGAGATGAAACTGTCAGGTTCCACTTAAAACTATTGTCTTCATCTTGCTTGGTCCTAATCTATCGTTGCTTTGAGATTCAGCTGTGTCTTATCCTACTGTGCTCCATATTATATAAACGAGAGGTTTTTCAGAATGTATCCTCTTTGAGAGATGCCATTTTGTAAACAGATTTTCTTCTCTCATTTGAGAATAGAGGATGAATGTGCACCTGGGTGGACAGCATGACTTTTGAAACACAACCTAATAAGTGACATCCCTGGGAGTAGAAGGGATGCTACTCTATAAATTTATTGGTGTGAGTTTAGCTGTAGAGCAGATGGGTATATTAAAACCATACCAGGAAAACCAGGGCCAAGGACTTACAGGACACACCATACTGAGGAAAGGGTGTGATTCCTTCAGTTGTACACACAGAAAGCAGCCTTAACATTGTCATGTGATGGCCCTATCATATCAGAGAACTCCCCACTATCTCAGGGGTTGTAGCCCAGCTGGGTCCCCTGCTTGTTTTTTTTAAATATTGTTTATTGGTTTATTTTTATATACAATAATGTTTTGCCTGCATATATGTAAGTACAACCATGTGTGAAATGCCCATGTAGGCCAAAAGTAGGTGTTCGTTAAGGATGGTCTTTAGCTGCCATGTGGTTCCTGGAAACTGAATCTAGGTCCTCTGCAAGAGCAGCTAGTGCTCTTAATTGCTGAGCCATGTCTCCAGAAACCATTCCTGTTTGTTGATGTAGCCTTCCCAAATTGTGTTCTGCTGTTCTCCTGTTCATCAGTCTACCCATGTTATTCAGAACCCACTCGTGCCCTTTCACCTCTGCAGTTGATCTCAACCCTCTAGATCTACCCTGACCTATGACCAGTAGTAGTCTGAATTGCAGCATTTTTTTAGTAGAACTCAAGTAGGCTAATTATATCAACCCCACTGAGACTATGGCTTTTTGTAAGTTTCCCAGTTTGGGAACTGCTTGGCAAGGAACATAGTACCAGACAGAAGAGACCTCCCTTTGAATGATTGGTGAGAGTGGTCCAGGAGACTCCCAAAATAGCACAGGCTATTGCCAAACCTCTTGGTTACTTCCCAGAACTAATACATAAGACCCTACTGTTGAAGACAGGACATGCTTTGGATACAGGACTTAGAGCAATGGAGTGGGAAGTGACACAGGGGCCTTCTCTCTGAAGTTTAGCTATCATAATATTAGATGATAATATGCAAACTGTTAAGGGAGAAAAATAATCAATGGTCCAGCCCAGTCCTAAACTCTAATAACGATAACAGCTGGTACAGCAAACTACCTCTATCATGCAATAGTGGCACTATTATCTGGGAGGGCATTCAACAGCTATCTAATTGCACTTAAAGCCCTCTCAACTCATGGTTGGCACTGTAAACTCAGTCAAATACACATGGCAAGAAAGGACATAAATCCTAGAGAAAACCCGATCTCTTTCATATCTCTAGACAAATGAAATTTCTTACTATATGCTAAATATGGATCCTTATATTTACAGACAAGCATACCATACACCACTCATCAAAGAA
This sequence comes from Nannospalax galili, assembly GCF_000622305.1. NCBI lineage: Eukaryota > Metazoa > Chordata > Mammalia > Rodentia > Spalacidae > Nannospalax > Nannospalax galili. Next base: position 3,720,346 of record NW_008336076.1, on the reverse strand, counting down.
GCTCCTTTTGGCAACAGATGAAGGTTATTGCAGAATTCAATAACTGGTCAGACCCAGAGAACATATGTTTGAGAGATGGCCAGTACTCTGTGGCACATTTACAGTTGAACCTCTACACCTAAGGCTCATGGAACATAGCACAGAAAGGGGTAAAACTAGTGTATCTCTGAACTCTTACCAATAAAGCTTCCTTATACAACAGAGTGTCATGCACACAGAAGGCCACAACTGGCCAAGTTTTAAAGAATAAGAGACTGCAGAGTGTTTACCCTTGGATGAGACTCCTATATTGAGCCTCACCTACCCACAGCTCAGGGGCCATTGTGGAAGAGGGGGCAGAAAGATTGTAAGAGGCAGGGCTGATTCATGAACATGAGGAAGCAGAGACTTTCAGACCACTAGAAGCCTTCACATATGAACTTGTGGCAATGGTGACATCAAGCAGAGGACCCATACCAACTCAACAAGGCCCCTGAGGGGAGGAGAGAAATGGGTGGTGGACCAGCCCTAGACTGAAAATTATTGGAGACTGAGTGATGCTGGATGAGGAAGAATATGTCTTACATATGATCTCTAGATGGACTGACTCGACTCTGGTGGCGAATTTACACTGAAGGACATCTAGGTACAAGTGCTTGACTGGATGGGACTTAATGTGTATGGCAGAGTACATAAGGTCTGGTGGGGGGATTGGGAAGCCTAAATTTGATTAAGAACTGTTGTGTAAAATTATAAAAGTTCAATAAATTTTTTTTAAAAACTCCTTGACTCTTTTACAATTTGTAGCATTCTGTAACACACACACACACACACACACACACACACACACACTAATAGTTATATTTACCACATGACCTCAGAGTTAGTACTAGTAATTAAGACTGAAACAAAAAGAACTTATGTTTTCCTCTAGGGCCATCGAGGAAAGCAGGATAATTTGACACATTGCCGCCAGTGAAACTACTGTACCTAGTGAATTGACTGTTACTCAGTACATTCTGACATTGTGGGAAAGCTAAGGAATGTCTATGACTCTGACAGAGCATGCTCATCACACTTTGGAAAATAATTTGCTCTCTAGGAAATCAGATCTTTTTCCTTTGTCTTCTTTAGGAATACATGTTTGTAGGCAAGGGGCAGTATGAAGAGAATGAAGAGAATGCAGTTTGCTTTAACATTGGTCTCCTGTGAAGTCACATCCCTTCGTCCAGCTTTAACCACGCCCAGCTCTTTGTGGAGCCAGGAAGGAAAGCAGAACTCTGAAACAATGTCTCCCACATATGTGGGCCATCGGAACCCTCTAAGTTCTCAGAATATTTCAAGTGGCCAACTAAACAACACGGCCATGGCTTACTATCTAATTTTCCACTGATGATTATTAAGCGTTTCCTATATTTGGATACATCTAACATGCAAAATAAATAAAAATATAGATTTTTGAGTAAATAAATTTACAATTTTAGTGGAGGAAAACAAATACCTTTCACTTGTATCACTTGCCTATTAAGTCATTTCTTTGTGTGGAAGCAAAACATTTCTGTGGGGGTTAGGATTAGTTTAAGAAATTACAAACATTTGTATGATTTGATTTAGTTCCACCAAATAAACTCAATGTCAAGGATGTAAGTGAAAATAATTTATTTGGAAAATCACTCAGGAAGTGCTGTGAGGCAACAGAAAAGTGAGACAGAGACTAGAAAGAAGTCAATAAATTAAAAATGAACAGGGTCCAACTCTCAAATCCACAATGCGTGCATTAATTCTTCAAGGAAACATGATTATATTTTATCAGCAAAAAGATATTTGCATGCAGTATCATATACATATGGCTTTTCTATAGCATGAAAAAGATTTTTAATGTTTTTAAAATGCTTCAATAATATTGCTTTAAAATTAAAAGCGGTTTTCCGCTGCCAGTTTTTGCATCAAAGCTGACCAAGCTGCTCCTACTCTGGAATTTTAAACAAAAATCTAATTAAATCAACAAAGTTAGCTGGACGGGGTTAGCAGGCTGTCCCCTGAATGCACATGCCTCTGCTGCTCTCCTGGAAGAGCTCTCTGCCTTGTTTTCCACTGAGTTTTTCTCCTGGCAGGCCCTTGATCAGTCCTAACGATCCCCAGCTGTATCAGTTCCCTGCCTGCTTTAACCCCAATTGGCCTGGCCTCACATCTCAGCAGCGTCTGGACGACAAATGAAGCCAAGCTGACCAGTGCCTCCTTAATGCAGTCCCAGATGATAGGTGATAATAGATATTTAATCCATTTCCTTTGCTCATATGAATGTGCTAAGAAAATTAATAATTTGTATATTTTTAAAAATCAAGACTAAAACATAATAATGCTACGTGCCTGTCAATCTGATTGCCACATCAGTGTTCCAACAGCTCTCACCCACTTTGCTATATAGATGTTTACAAACCTAGAAGCCTGGAGAGGTGTCTATGGCTGAAAGCCTGGAACAATCTGCTCAGAATTGGCCACAGATGTGCAGCAGCTAGATAAGCTTCTTACTTCTAAAACTGACCTTTCTAGGGGAGGGGTTAGCATGATCAACATAAACTGCAGGAAATTCTTAAAGAATTGATAAAATGGCACTTTTAAAATATTAATAAAGAGCAACTGAGGAAACTCCAAATATCAATTTCTGGCCTCCACCAATACATGCAGACGTGCATGTGTATCTCTATACACACATGCACATATATATGCACATGTGCAACAACATATGCTTCACACATACTAAAAAGAGCAAAAAAATGATTAATATTTAAAAGATTAGCTGTCTTCATGTTAATATTTTTATGATTATTCCTTATAATGCATTTCTCTCTCTCTCTCTCTTTCTCTCTCTCTCTCTCTCTCTCTCTCTCTGTGTGTGTGTGTGTGTGTGTGTGTGTGTGTGTTTGGAATAAGTCTTTTTAAGACTGTCCACACATGCCTTTAATCCTCACACACAGGAGGCAGAGTCAGGCCATCCTGGTCTCCATGGCAATTTCCAGGCCAGTTGGGGCTACAATGAGTGAGACCCTGGCCAAAAAAAAAAAAAAAAAAAAAAAGACTGTCCACCAGGAAGCCAAGTTTTTTTTGGGATACATTTCTATTATAGAAATTTGTTTAAAAAAAAATACAAAAATTAGAAAAGGACGGTTCAAAAAATCAACTCCTGATTCAGTGAGATGGCTCAGCAGGGCAAGGCACTTGCTGCCAAGCTTCATGACCTGAGGTCAATCTCCAGGACCCATAGGGTAGGAGAGAATTGACTCCCACAAGTTGTCCTCTGACCTCCATATTTGTACCATGGTACATGCGCACGTTACCCATCCCCACATACAAAAAACAAAGAAATAAGAAATGCTAAAATTTAAAAATTTTCACAGAACTTATTAGCAATATAATCTATTTTATCTTAAAGAATAAAGGAGCACCATAAAATCAAACATAGGAAAGGAAGATTGGCAAAGAAGTAAGCTTGTCATACTTGGTTAATCACCTCATTAACAAACATGAATCAACACTAGTCTGCATGTAGGCAAATACTAAGCAAACTTACCTGAAGCCTGGCAAGTTATATGCACCAGGAAACTATTAATAAGCACATGCACAAGCATATCATGAATATGCATATTCAGCTAATATCAGTCAACCACCTAAACTAATCCAAACTATTAGTTTACACTTGCACTGACATGCAATGACAGCATAGGCTTATACTGAACATCATTGGTTTTAAGTTTCAAATGTTTTTTCTTAAAATACAACACGAAGTTTACAGAGATGAATTTGTCATTCTTCCCAACTCAGGTGATACTTCTAATTTTTCAGCAGGTTCATGAGCAGTGTAATCGTCAGCACCCCAAAATCATTTCCTTCATGGTTTACTTTAGCTGTAGTATTAAAACGAAGAAAAGCAGAAAAACAAATTTGAATGTATTGATGTACTATCAGTTAAATTTTCTGAGAAATCTGTCAGCATGAACATGGGAAATATAATTAGCAAACTTTATTTTTCTTCTTTATTCCAGTTAACTTTTTAATTGACTTTTATTTACTTTTTAAAAATTTTTATTGTTTGAGAATCTCTTACATTAGTGTTATATTTGCATTATCCCCCCAGTCCCCATCTACATCTCCATGTCCCCTCTCCCTCATAATCTCTTGTCCTCTTCTTTATTACTGTTTATATTTTAATTTTAAATTTGCATTTATTATTTTTATTTTTTTTATTTTATATGTGAGTGCATTGCCTGCATGTATGTAAGTGTTTCTGTGTTGTGAAATGCCCACAGGTGTCAGAAGAGGGTGTCAGACCCCCTGGAACCATGAAGTGCTGGGATCTGAACCCAGGTCCTCTGCAACAGCAGTCAGTTCTCTTAACCACTGAGCCATCTCACCAGTCTAGTTGCTACTGTTGTACACACACGCATACAGCCCTATGTGCTTAAGACTTTCCACTTGGGACTATATAACCTCCCAGGGAGCTAGTTCCTAGAGAAAACTGACTTTCCCTCTTTCAACCTTCATTGACTACTTATAGTAGCTCTTCATCTTGAGATGAGACCCCATGAAAATGTCCCCATCCAAAGAGGCATGTCGGCTAGTTTTCTTCATTATGCATATATCGATAGACTACAAAACTGTGGAGATTTCATTGGTGCTGCTTCTCTATCATGTCTAAAATGCATTAACTAGCCACACATGTCTTGTCTCTCTGGCACATTCATTCCACTGCCTCTTCCTCCATGATCCCTGTGCCTTAGGTGCAGCGGTTACATTGTAAATGTATCAGTTATGTCTGAGTAACATACACTCGCGTATTCTCTACATTTGTTGCCTAAAAGAACCTTTTAATTATTTCCAGAGATTGAAGATAATTTGAAAATTTAAAGTTATATGTATATTTATTAAATTCAAGTTTCTTGTATATTAATGTTTTCATGTTACAGGTATACATCTACACATATATTTACACATATATATGCATCTGTGTTATTGTGATATAGTCTGAGAGTTTAAATATTTGGATATATACATACACACAGAATGTATATTTATTTGTATAGAGAGTATACTTATTAGCACTGAGTTCCAAGGTATATCTTGTAGTATTCTTTTTGAAAAAACTGAAGGTTAATACCTTTGAAGAATGTTTCTGTCCAGATGGTCACATTTTTGTAGTGCCTTCTGAAAACTATTTTTGTCACTTCGAGGTAAAGGTACATATAAACAGAGCATAGAGATGGTTACCCGTATTCCAAACACATAGAAGGTAGAAGCAGGAGACTTGGGAATCTAAGTTATCTTTGGTTATATAGTGAGGTTGAGGCCAGCCAAGGAAACTCAGCATTCACATCCCACTCCACCAGACAAAAGAAAAGTAATATAGAACTATTAAAAATGCTATCTTTTGTATGAGTTTGACCATTGCACTGATTTTATTCATATACTTATACCCCCAGTTCAGTTTTGAACTTTGATATTTATGTCATGAACCTCTTCCTTAAGTGAGCTGAAATCAATGCTTGACATTTCTCTACAGCTAGATAACAAGAAATGTGCCTATGAGTTTAAGCTTGTGATATCAGAATTGGCTCCTCTGTGAAAGATACTCTCGTCAACACTGGATTGCACAACCCCGGAAGAATGTGTGGGTTTCTGAGTGTGGTTGTAGGCTCAAGGTTGCTTTGTGGGTACTGTCCAAGATTCCACACTTCTGCCCACTTATATCAGATGTACAGTGCAAAGCACTCTAGGACCGTGAAATGCAAAGGACTATGTAGTTGTAAGACACATTCCTTCACTGTAAGCCTAGGAAGGCCAGTATCTGAACTGGACTTGCTGAAATGATTTTGCAGCAAGTGGATCCGAGTGCTCTTCATTCAGATCTGCTGGGGATAATGTGCCCAAAGTAAATACCCCAGAGGCCTTCCTTCTACTAAGTTCACTACCTGAATTATCCTCTCTCTGTAGAAGATTAATTTTCTAAATGCCTATGAATTTAAAACTAGAAACTGCATGGTACAGATTAATAAAGAGTTTAGCTATAGGGCAATCAGTTTTACTTTTTCTAATCAAGCTCAGTATACCCAAAGTACTCTTTTAAGATTCTAATAGTTCACCAAATATATTTGAAGTCATATGGGCATGCCATCATACAATAGCTTTATCAGAAAAACAATTTCTGAATTGAAATATTCTGAGATCCTCTTCACCAGAATGAGTTTGTAAGGAGCTTATGATGAATGAGGACCTGCAGTGTCTGTGAAGAAAGCACTAAAATGTGTTCCGAGCCCCTCTCCCCGCCGAACACAACGGTGTCAGCAGCATTCTGAGCAACTTCATTTTCTCCTTAATACCTGAACCAGAAAAGACACTCCAAGGAAGCTTCCCAGAACAGGGGTCACACCCTGCATCTCCCCTCTTCCTCTTCCTTTCACCTCTTCTGCTTTGTTTTCTTTCTCTTGTAATCTCAGGTGGAAAAGAGATGTTAAATTCTCAGATCATGATACATTCTCATCTTCCATCTCGAAGGACCAGCCCTGTCTTGTTTTGATGGTTTCTCCATTGTCCCTATCATTCATTCTTTTTCTCGTCTTCCCACTAGGCATACAAAATAACATGAAAGTAAATTTGGAATATATGGAAAATTCTTTAAAAGATTATTTGATTTGAGCTTGCATGAGTCTTGTTGGGTGAACTCATACCCAGGGACATCTAAGGACACAAACTTGACTCAATAGGCTTTAACATATATGACAAAATGTATGAAATCTGGTGTGTGTAGGGGGGCCTATGGGAGTTTGCAGACACTAGGGATTGTCTAAATATAGTTAAATGTACTGTATAAGATGCATAAAATTCAATAAAATATATATTAAAACATTATTTGAGGTATATTGTGACTTTTTCATTTGGTAGTATCTGTTACACAATGTAAAAAGAAACTCTGAATTTTTGATTGTTTGTTAATCTGGAAAGAGAAATACAGAGAGAAAGAAGGGGAGAGAGAGAGAGAGAGAGAGAGAGAGAGAGAGAGAGAGAGAGAGACACTTTCACTCAGCCCTAAATTTAACTAAATATTTTTTCTCTTTACTCATCTTCAGTCTATTGCTTTTGACTGTTGCATGGTGTTTAATCACTTGCATCTATATAGCTACTTACCTCCATTACTGATATAAACAGGTCCATGTCTCCTTATGAATTATATTGAGAACTTTTTTGGGATAGTACACAAGGGCAAAGCTGTAGGGTGAAGGGTTAAAGATATGCATCATGTATTTCTTATAAAATGTGAAATATTACTGCTATCAATATTTTCTCTAAAATAAATTGAGCCCATCACATATAAACAAAGAGCAATAAAACAAATATTTCTAAGACTAATGTTGAGCAATATCATGTAATATTACTGGTTTAATTTCAGTTTTATTCTTTACTAACACTGCATTTGTACATTTTCTAGTTTATTTTGGATACTTTTGTTGTTGATCTATTTTAGTTTCTATGTAGTGTAAAATATACATCTATATTAGTTTTTTGTGGGAGAGGTGTATGTGAGACATTTTCTGCACATAATTTTCGTCACAATATCACTTTTAACATATACATAGAAGTTTCCAGATTAATGCGCCCGACTAACCTTATCTGGTTTGAGTACTCTTAGGCATTCAAAATGTTATTTGCACTTTTACTTCAGTGTTATTTACACAGTATCTGATTGACTTGATTCCAACTCTTCATATGTTTCATTCTAAGACTGATCAGGGACTGTTAACTACTGAACAACCAATACTTGTAGGCAAAGAGTTCATTAACAAATGAAATCCAGTTATTAGTTCTAAATTATATAAAATATTTGCCATTATATGTTAGTTAGATTCCTGTTACTTTTAAAAAATAAATTTAACTAATTTCTAAAAAGTTTGATATGTGTAATGGAGAGGCAGTGTGATAAGTGGTTCTTTCTATCAAGGCTCAAGAGTTCCTCATCATCCTACTGAGACCTACAGAGGAATCTGGGGCAGTTCACTGGTATTGAGATTTGGTTCATCCTCAGAAACACCATCATGTGGACCTCTCATGACAAACAACATATGTGTGCTAGAATGTTAACCATAAGGAGGTGTGTGTTCCATAGGCCTTGAATACAACAAAGCAAATAGGTCCTCTCAGTAATGAACTCATGGCCTTGAGTTCATTAGTATGTGTTCTCACCAATATTACCACCAGTTTTGGCTATGCAAGGAAATGTTTCCTGGTGAACTTCAATGCCATTTCATAGTCAAAACTCAACTTCAGAAATTAGTTAGACAATAAGTGTACCAGAGAGCATAAGACAGAGAGCAATGCAAGAAATTAGAGTCTGAATCTTCTCAAAGATTCCATTCCATGAATATGACACTGGCTAGTGGCGGTATCTCTTACATTATAATACAATTTGTGTTTTGTGGGTCTCTAATTCATTTTTAAGGTTATATGTAAAGTATGTATGTAAACGACTTAAGAAGGAAGTTTTATGTGTTATGACATGAAAATTACTCATCTTATTTGTGACTCTGTAAAAGGAAACACAAACTACAAAGAAGTCATAGTTAAAAATTTAGCTTTTAATTATATTTACATATGCTGTAAATATCAGATGAAATTGTTTTAATGTATTTATTGAAATAAGAATATTGGCATCAGTATCCTCTCATTATAAATGAAATTAAAGCAAATCACAACATACAGGACAAATCACAATAAAAACACATCTTTGTAAACCTGTTGTTGAGCAACATCAGAATAGATTCTAAAATAGGATAATATAATAAGTTCTGATAATAATTTTCAATAAGATATATTTTATTATAGTAACTTAAAGACAGTGCTAAAGTTAAAAAGGCCAAAAAAACTTTTTAAGTTTTCAAAATTACAATAAACAACTTGCTTAATAATAATTAAATTAGCAAAAACTGAAACATTGTGAAATTCATTGAAGGTTATAACAATACCATTAGTAGGAATATATAGGAAAGTAAATATTTGACCATACTAAATGAAAATTTATTTAAGCCATCATCAACAGCCACTTGTGTAAGATAAAGTCAAATATTGCAGAGTTCACAGATCATGGAACCTCTTTGGATCTGAGTTTTCTTGGTTTTCAATCTCTTTTCTGTTCATATAAGTACAATTTCTTGAATAAAAACTTTATGCCTTTAATTTTTCTTCTTTTTTATATATTTTATTAAGATTTGTGCATGCCATACAATAGTTCTTAATCAAATTTAGACCCCCCTCCCCAATCCATGCCCCCACATACCCCCTCAGCAGACCTCATGAATTCTGTCATATATGTTAAGTACTATCTGGGCAAGATATAAATTTTTAAAAATACTTTATTATTTTAATTTATTTTATGTGTATGAGTGTATCGCCTGCATGTAGGTAGGAGTATCCGGAAGTCAGAAGAGGGTGTTGGATTCCCCTGGAGCTGGAGTCACACACAGTTGTTAGCTTCCATGTGAGTGCTGGGAATTGAACACAGGTCTTCTGCAAGAACACCAATGCTCTTAACTGCTGAGCCATCTCTCCCAGACCCGCAGGTCTGTTAGTTTGTATGTTTGTTTGTTTGTTTGTTTGTTTGTTTGTTTGTTTGTTTTTAATGAAGAATAAATGAGTAGATACCAGTAGTGAAAGTACGTGTATAAATTAATACTACAACTGACAGGTTAATGTTTTTAAATCCATATAGAAACTTAAACAAAAATTTCTTAATCATTTGCAGAGTCTTGTAATGGATGCATGGCTGAATAGTCATATTTGAGTTGACTTTTATTTCGCTATTTTGAACTTGTGCATTTTATAAGCTTTTTTAGAATATCGAGGTACTATGACATTCACTAGGAAAGTAAAAATATTCCTAAGATAAACAAAGCTAGGAGAAGCTGATAGCTGTATAGAAGCTATTTTATTAATATATTTGTGTGCTCAGAGCTGAGTAGTTTATGGCATTAGACACAGTGTGTGTTTGGAAAGGTGTCAATCTTTATAAACACATGAAAGTGAATCAAATAAGAGCCGGTGAGTTTAAAGAAATAAAGACTTTACAGTATTTTACAAACTGTTTTATTTCAAATACTTTTGCTTGTTTGTTTGTTTTGAGGCTCAGAAGTTTAAGACAAGAAAGATGATGAAATTGAGGTGTGAAAATTCAAATAGCAGTTAATTAGTTTAGTTAGACTGTTAACACGAACATAATGGATTTTCAGCTTTTTCATTTTTATTTTCTGACTTCAGGCAATTACACACCAGCACTCCTTGAGCAAGTTATTGTACATAATTTCAGAGAAATGAAATGCTTGCACACTTAAAGTCCAATCTAATTAATTCAATTTATTCAAATTGCTTATTCCTCCTAAATGTAGTTGAGCCGACTGTGACCGTCACTGAGCCCATTCATATATAGTCTTGTCTTTGGTAATGAAATAATTCATCTTTCCTTCCATTGGTTATAGAAACTAATTATATGTCAAACATTATGTAATTTAAAAACACATGTTATCAAAGAAAGATTAGATTTATTAATCTTTATCTGCATGTATAGGCAAAAGTTCACATTTAAAAACAACACTTGATATATTTTAAAATTTTCTTTCTAATGTAATATGATTTACATATGACTTAAATTTTATTTTCCTCTACCATATGGGAGGAAACTTTCATCTTCTTTTTTTTTTTTTTTTTTTTTTTTTTTTTTTTTTTTTTTTTTTTTTTTTTTTTTTTTTTTTTTGAGGCAGGGTCTACTTGTAGCCCCAACTGACCTGGAACTTGCTATGGAGACCAGGTTTGTCTCCATCTTACAGAGAGTTGCCTGTGTCTGCCTCATAAGTACTGGGATTAAACACATACACCAACATTCCTAGCTACTTAATTTCTTTTCATGAAGTTAAGATGAGGAATTTGAGAGATCTTTCTAATTCTCCCTATAATTGAAGTAACATACACAAGACTTCCTGGTATATCATAAGGAGCTCTTCTGTTTCTAGGAATAATTGTACCCTAACTTTTTCTTTGCTGTTTTCAATCATTAAACACTTCACTACCCAAACCTTTTTGCATCCAAAGGGGTTTACAAACCCACCTGGATGAGCATGAAACAGATTCTTGAATCTGGGGGAATTATAGATATCTATAACATTCTGCCTTGATCTCATTGTTTTATGCAAATTTTAAAGAAAGTATCTAAGCATTATTATTTGGTTTTAGAAAAATGAAAATCATCTGAAACACACATAATAAATAACAAAAATAGTGTAGCTTAACCAGGGAAAATAGTAAAGACACAAATATACTAATATTGTTATCAGTACAACTGTAGTTCTGAAAGTAGCACGCCAACCTTCAATTTCATAGCAATTGCCTTAAGAAACACTGTGAAGGTGGTAACCAGCAAAAAGATGCATCTAGAATCCTTGTGGAGGAAATAAACAAACATGGCTATCCACAGCTGGCGATGTCTACTACTTGTAGAGCGAGTAGGACTCTGCTTTCTTGAATTCTCAAGAAACCTTATAGTATTTCCAAGACGTGAAATAAATATACTGTAGTTGACTTCAGTTCCTCAGCATTTTAATATGAGTTGCAATTATCAGTATGAAATGCAATGACAGACAAAAAAAAATCACTTTTATAAGTTCTCAGCATTCTAAAACATTATAATTAGATTTCCATAATTAATTCTGTTTCTTACTTTAGAAAGAAATGAGAGCCTGGATTAGGAAAAAAAAAGGTAGGAGGAATGGGGGAAAATATTTGTAGGGAAAACTGAAAAAATTAAAACAATTATGGTCAGCTGTTTATGGAGTTTCTGTCATGCATCACTGCCAAGCCTGCCCACTTTTTATGTGTTCTAACTTAAATGGTGTAACTTTTCCTTTTTTCTTTTTCTATCTCAGTTTTGGGCACCATCCAGAAATCTAAGGATGCTTTGATGCTGAGTTTTCTTGCTGTTTATCTAGACGTCTCCATCACCCCCCTCTATTTTCGAAAGCTGTTTGCTAACTTCCATTACTAAACTTGCTGGTTTTCTGAACCCTATCTCAAAAGGCCATGATTTTATCTCTTTCTCTTCTCTATCTCCCTCCTCCTGGCAGCAGCCCAGGTTTACAGTGTGATATCCCTATTCCTTCTATTTCAAATTTAAAATTGTTAAATTCTCAAATTTTAATTGCGGTCCATTTACGAAATTATTTTATTAACAGGACTACAAAGCCATAAAAGGGTACTCCAATTTTTTTCTAGTAACACTTGGAGCATGGGATCAGTTTTGCAAAATAACACTTTCTGTATGCACTCTTCCCACCCCCCACCAAAGGCCAATAGTAATCTCTCAACTTCCAGGGGGGGCGAAAAAAAGAGAGAAAACAATAACAGAACTTGATGATTTCCCATGAGAGTGAAAATAAAGGAAATAGTAGGGTCTACCAAATGTCCTCTGTATACCAAAGCCCCTCTACTCTTTTCTTTTGCATTTGGTACCAATAACCAAGTACGGAATAAACAAATTAAACTTTAGCATAATACTTATAAATGCATTTCAATATTTTTAAAGAAAATACACAAATTTTACTTAGTATAGGTCGAATTTGGATATGTTTTTTTAACCCCAATTAGATATATCCAGATAGCAGGACTGAAATTCAAGGGTGTGGTCACCCCTGCTCGGAGTTATGAGGCAACAGATGCCGTAGGACATTCAGTGAGACACAGTGGCAAACTTCACCATCAATAGCTTGGTGCTATTCAGTTCTATGTTAAGGCTTTTCCTAGATTAACTTCATACCAGTGCTAACATAATCATAAAATTTTCTTTTGAAAGATAAATATTTTTAGGAAATTAAATCTATCCTGAAATACTTGCCTAACATAAAAAGCCTTTGTCCATACCTTACCTATACTCTGGAAAGCCAGGGAATGATACAGTTTGGAAGAGTGTTGATAGTGACAAATTCAGTTATCTCAAAGACTTATACAGGCTGCCCAGGTCTTGCAATCTATTACTACATAGCATAATGCTGTCTACATTGACTGGGCCAGAAATACTTCATTTCACTAGATCACAATCTTCTAAGACAGCCTTGTCATTTTAATTTGTCACTCTTTGTCTCCTGTATCTCACTGAGGTCTCATCTCCTCAGCCACATGCCATAGACTACTTCTCTCTGGAAAAAAAAAAAAAATTCTATCACTCTGAATAGAAAAAGGAAAGTCACTAAGAGAAACTTTGTAGACGCTCCTCGAGATTCCATTCCCACAGGCGTAGCAGGTGGTATAAATACAATCTAAACTGAGACAGAGAAATGAATTGTTGCCTCTATTCCCTGTCTCCAGTGTCTCCGGGAATGTTATATCTGCTTCTTCTACAGAGCTATTGATTTGGTATCTTATCATCCACAGAGCAATAAGAAAAGGGGTAAAGGAAATGGAATACAGAAGGGCCAATGTCTGATATGTGGTCTGAGTCTGAAAGAAATATATCAATTATGAATTAATAAGGATGGACCACCTGTCCCCTTCAGAAACACTTCCTGTTGACTGAGAAAAGAAGTCACTGATTTTTCGAAAACCTTCACTGCATCAAACAGTGATGTAGAAATGCCAGATATTTTGTTAGAATGCTGTAGACTCTCTTAACTTTGAGAATTTTCGCACTTAATAAATGTAATACACATACTGCTTCGTGTTTGGAGTTATTTCTTTATTGAACTTCATTTAAGACTAAGAAAAGTTTCTGTTTCTAGTTGGCAGTACTTGATTTCTTTCCATTTTAGACTGGACAGCTAGCATGGCTGCTAGCTGTGATGCCTGTACCTCTTAACATGAATTCATTAGTTTCATTATTGAAACATTAGAAACAAAAGGATCTACATGTTTCATGAATGCTTAGCATATGTTCCTTCTATGAAAATTCTTGTAAGACATTATTTGAAGGAATATTTTCAACATTAGATATGCAGTTAGTTCATAGCACCACTTGTCATCTTTATCTGAATTGGAAAGGATGCGCACACAGACAGTACTTAACTTCCCAGTCCCACTAGACTTCCATTTCCTCCTCTTCCTTTATAATACTCCTTGCTTAGCCAGTGAACTTCTGAACACTGAGAAAAACAACGTGCTTTGCCATACTACTGGGAGTACATGGGAATTTGGCAAGGCTATTAAATATGATCTGCCTTCTTTAAAAAGGAGAGAAAGAAAACATTTAACTGAACTTGAAAGAAAAAAAAGTAAGCTAATTTTAAACTTGGTATAGCAAACCTGTGTAATGTCTTCTGTTTGGCTTCATACCTCACTGGGAAATTCTTATATAGAGCTGTAAAACTGAAAGGGCACAATGGTTATATGAATTAATGTCTGTTATATTATCATAAAATACTAATGAAAAGTAAAAGAGCACCATTTATAATTTGTCTACTAAAGATGTATTTACATCCTATGAATTTACTTGATGAAATCTCTTCCAGATGTGTGCAAATTGTTTTAGACTATAAACTTTTAGAAGTCAAAGGTCACACATGCTTAAGTATTTCCATTTACCATTAGATGCAGCTTAGCTACATTATGGGGGGGGCATATGATTATCTGATGTTCAAATTAAAAGTGTTTGCAATAACCAAGAGAGAAAATAAGCAAAAGGGAGCTGGATATTAGGGATAAAATGGCAAGATATAATTCTATAACATCTAAAATGGACAAAGTATCTTTGACTTGAGCCTTTTGTTTTATTCTTAAGTCTGAACCTACTTCTGCCAGGACAGTAGCATTGTTGAGACTTCTAATTTACAACTTAAGAACACTGTATAGGAAAGTCCTATTGTGATGTATTTTATTCTTCCAGAATGTAGAATCCAAAATGAATAAATTTAATATTTTATATACATATACACAGGTGGGCACTGAGCAAATGTTTCCTCATAAAGATAGCTTTACATCTGTGTGCTCACCTGCTCAGAGAACCAAGAAGCAGCAGAGAAAACCATGCTTAACTGAGTTTTAAAGTGATAGAATGAGCAAGATTGCCAAAATGAAGTTGGAAAAAAGAACATGAAATTTGTTTTAAATAATGAAGTTTTATCTGTATGTTATTCACGGACAAAAACATATACTATGCAAATAAATTAGGTGTCATCTGAATACTGGTCATAAAAGAGTAAGATGAAATAGTCAGGATTTTCCTCCTGGTAGATTTTACTTTTGTTTAAATATATGTTTGAGCGATCATATTAGTGTTTACTTTTAACAGATTTACTGAGATGGTTTAATCACCCATTAAATGTATTATTTAAGTTTGTTAATATATTTTATAAAGATACACAAACATCACCTCAGTCCAGTTTTAGAACACTTCTGCCAGTCCAAAATGATGCCATCTACATGTTAGAAATCCATTTCAATATCCAAGACTTAGATAATCAGTAATATTTTTGGTCCCTGTTAATGCACCATCTTTAGCATCTTTCTCATTTTACAAAGGATATTTAGCATTTGTGACATTCCTGTGTCAATACTTCATCCCTTTTAATTGCTAAGTAGTGTGGCTTTGTATTACTATATCATGTACCAGTTAATGACCTTTGGATTGTTTCTACACTTCTCTATCAACAATATCATGAGTGCTTTATATATGTATATATACATATATATGTATATATATATTATGTGTATATTTGAGTAGGAATGCATTTTAATACTTTCTCTTGCATAGAAGCCTAGGAATGGAACTTCTCATTCATATGGCAAGTTGCCAAGGTGTTTTCTAAAGGACCTAGAACATACTATTTTCCCATCATCAATGCAGAAAAGTTTATTTCTGCACATCTTTGCCATCTTTGGTATTGCATGTCTCTAATTACAGCAAACTAGATCAGTATGTAGTGTGCTTTCTTTGTGCTTTTATGACTTTTGTCTTATTAAAAATTGTTTTATATTCTTCCTTTAATTAAATTACTAGTATTTTTATTGGTAACAGTGGGCTGTTGCTGTGAAGAACCTGATTATGATATGTTTTGTAGTAATGTGAAAGACTTTGGAAGTTTGGATTAGAAAAGTTATTAAATGCTGTGAGAAGAGTTTTATGGGCCATTCTAGTGGAGGCCTGCTTCATGATGCTCCAGAGGGAGAAGGAAGCAAGGACTTAAACAGCAAATGGGATATTTGGGTAATAGAGACCCGAAGATTTTGTAGATGCCAAATTTGTGACACATTTGCCAAGGAGAGCTGTATACAGGCAGTGGTATCAGCACAAAGGAGTGATGAATGTTGTAGGCAGCAAAGGTGGAGGAGCTGAGTCATTCTTTTGGAATTAAAGTCCCAGATAGCCAACTTGATGCTATTGGATTTGGTATTAGCCCAATTGGTTTCCAGTTTTGCTTTAGTGTGGTATTTTCTCCCTATGCCCCAATTCCTCTCTTTTTAAATGGGAGTATGTATTCCATGCCACTTTATGTTAAAATCCTATAGTTTAAATTTTCTACATTTTAAACTGATTTGTTTTGCAAATGTCATACCACACATTTTGATTATATTTAGATCACCTCTCCTAACTTCACCCCTTATTAACCCCCACACAATCCAATTTCATGTACTCTAACATATATTCAAATACACACACACACACACACACACACATATTTGAAGGTCTATAGAGTCAAATTTGTGTTGACAACTACTCTTCAGTGTTTGTTCATTCACTGGAGTCAGGTTGACCTATCAAGACTCTCACACTTAAATGAAACTGACTCTCACCCTCCCAGCAGCCATCAATTGTCAACAGTTCCTAAAGTAAAATTGGGATTTCTAACCCACTTTTCCAGATCTATGCTGGGATTTTGTCTGATCTGAGCTTGCATGGGGTTTATATTGTCATCAGTGCTGTGACTTCATATGAGTAACTTCTTAGTTGTATGGGAAACTCTACTTCCTTGTGATCATTCCCACCTCTGACTCTTAGAATCTTTCCTCCAAATCTTCTGCAGTAATCCCTGAAACTTTGGAGGCAGAACTTTGATATAAATTCTTTATTCAGGTATAAGCAGTCTGCAGCCTTTTGTTCTCTGTATCGCTGACCAGTTATGGTTGTCTGTATTAATCAGTATCTGCTGCATAAGGAAGCTTCTGTGCTGAGTTAAGAGATGCACTATCTATGGATATAACAATAAGTCATTAAAAGTCAGTTTAATACTTTATCTATTTAGTAGAATTATAGTATAAGGCTCTCTGTTATGGGCTGCTTAGCCTCAGGATCCTAGGCCTGATATCAATGTCAGGTACAGGCTCCATCCTGTGAAGTGGACCTTAAATCCAATTAGACAGTTGTTGGTTATTCCAATAATATTTATGCCACTATTGCACCAGTAGGCCTATGCTAGATGGAGTTACAACTAAGAAAGTGAGTCTCAGAAGAGACTTTGGACTTGTGTGCAGTGTTGAGACTGTTAAAGGCCATGAAGACTTTTAAAGTTAGACTAAATGCATTATATTTTATGATATGGTCATGAGTCTATGAGGGCAAAAGAATAGATGGGTCCACTTGAATAAGTGCATCCCTTTAGACTTCAAGTATTTGAGCACTTGGTTACTTGGTGGCATTATTTGGAGAAGGTCATGGAACCCTCAGGAGGTATGACTTGCTGGAGGAAGCATGTTACTGTGGGTAGGCTTTGAGAGTTCATAGTCTTGTACGATTTGGAGTTTGTCTCTCTGTGTCCTATGTGTGCTTGAAGATGTGACCTCTCAGTTTTCTGTTCCAGCTGCCTCCTGCTATGCTTCTCCCATCATAATGGATTCATCCCTCTGGGATTGTAAGCCCAATAAACTCTTCCTTTTATAAGCTGCTCTTGGTATTTTATCACAAAATCAGAAAGGCATCTAATACATTTCCTTAAGGTAAATGTTTATGATTTGCTAAATTTTGTCTTGACTGTAGCTTGTCCTTTAATTTTTTTTCTTTATTTTTTTGTTTTTGTTGTTATTTTTATTTTTTGAGAGTGTTTCCCTGGAGCCTGAGCTGGCCTGGAGCCCATTATGTAGACCACATTTGCTTCAGCCTCAGAGAGATCCACCTGCCCCTGAGCCCTGAGTGCTGGGGTTAAAGGCAAGTCCCACCACACCCAGCTGTCTTTTAAGTATAATTTTTAAATTTGGGCCTGTTTAATACAGTTGTAATTATTTTCCTGATAGATTGTCTTAATTTTATTTCTATTGTGTATTTAAATGCTCTGGCCAAGAGCATCTAAGGTCAGATAGGGTTTGTTATAGCTTACAATTCTAGGTTACAATCTGTTATTGTGGGGACATCCAGGCAGGAACTTTAAACTGCTAACCACATTGCATCCCCTGAAAGAGCAGAGAGAAAGGAAGGCTCACGTTCCTACTTGCATGTTTACTTACTTGTGCTCAGCTTGATTTATACGCACTTACACAGTTCAGAACCATGTGTCTGGGGAATGGTGCTGCCCACAGTAGACTGGATCTTCTCACCTAAATTAACTTACTCTAGAGAATCCCCCCGTAGATATGCCCAGAGGCTAATCCAACATACAAGGTCTCTCACTGAGGCTGTTCACACAGTTAATTATAGGTTGTGTCGTTACAATTAAAACTAACCATCATATATATCATACTGTTTTTATGTCATATCTTAGAATTCTGACAATCCCAAGATCATAAAAAATGTTATTTCTATATTTTCCTATGCAAATTTAATAGATTTTACTCATATTTAGGACTAAGATTCATTTAATTTATTTTCATGTATGGTATAAGGTAAATGTCTGAACATTTAAAAATTATTTACTTAGCTTGCCTGTGGAGATCCAGCTGTCCAGCATCACTTACGGAAGATACTTTTCTCCCTTCACTTATCTTACTACCTGAATTGAACGCCAGATACCTTTTCATGATCTGTTTTTCAATTCCCAGCACCCACATGGCAACTAATAGCCATCTGTCGCTCCAGTTCCAGAAGATCAGATGCTCTCTTATGAGCTCATGGGCACTGTATGACATGGGTGCACCTATGTACGTGCAGGCAATGTACTTATACAGATAAAAAAGAAAAGTAATAAATTTTAAAAAGTCTAATAAAGATATTAGACCAGCTACACCTACTTGTTTCTTGGTTTCATTTGCTTCGAAGATCTTTTTCCATCATTTTACCCCAAGGTAAAAATACATACTGATGGTGGTTTGAAAAAGATCCTAATTCAATCTGTTAGCCTGTGTCTCTTTCTCAGAAAGTTGAAAGTTATTATTGAACAAATTAATTCCTGTTATTTTGTTGTCGTGGTACTGATTTCGTAGACGCCTTTTCATTTACTGCTCTGGAATTGTTTATTTATGTCTATGATTCTTTGGTTGTATTTCACTTCTTCAGATAAAAGTATTTCTTCCAGCATCCTATGTAGAGCTGATCAGTGGACATAAATTCCTTAAATCTGTTTTTAAAATTCGAAGTTCTCTTTTTCCTTCATTTAGTGCTGAAAATTTTGCTGTGCACAGTAGCCTGGGCTGCCATCAATGGTTTGTAAGAACTTGTAGAATATTAGAATAGATTCCCCTGGCTTTTAATGTCTCCATTGAAAAGTCAGACATTATTTTGATGGGCCTGCCTTTTTTGCTGATTTGGTCTTTCTTTCTTACAGGTTTTCAATATCCTTTTTTATCCTACACATTTAGTACTATGACTATTATGTAATATCGGTAGTTCTCTGGTCCTGTCTAGTTGGTACTTTGTGGTCTCTTACATTCATAGAGGTATTGCTTTCCTTAGGTTTGGGGAATTTCTTTCTATGACAAAGTTTAAATTCTTTCCTATGCTTTTGAGCTTTGGTTTCTTCTCCTTCTTCTATACCTATGATTAGTAAGCTTGGTCTGTTATAGTGTCCCATAATCCTGCTCTTTCCATTCCTGGGGAATGTAGATTCAGTATTTTCTTTGAGCAATTTAATTCCTCACCATGTCTTCAACTCTTGGTAGTCTCTCTTCCACTTGGTCCATTCTATTATTGCAGCTTTCCACTGTGCTTTTATTTCATTGACTGAGTCTCTCACTTCAAGTTGAGTTTTGTCCATGGTAGGAGATAGGGATTTGGTTTCATTCTCCTAAACGTCGATATCCAGTTTGCCCAGCACCATTTGGGATTCTGTCCTTTCTCCAATGTGTATTTTTAATTCACTTCACATGTGACTAAATCAATTTGTTAATATTTTGTGAAGACATTTGAGTTTAAATTCATGAGGGATAGAGGTTCATGAAAGCTAAATACAATGCTGTTGGAAGAAATAAAATTATATTTAAATAAGTGGCCAGTAATTAAGCTTTTGCCTGTTTTTTAAATTTATCTGCTATCAGTATCAGCATAACACTAGATAATAAAAATGAATTGAGAATGGTTCCTTCCTCTTCTCTTTTTAAATATATTTTATGAAATTGGTGATATCTCCTACTTAAAGTTTGGGAGAATTCTCCAATGAAACTATTAAAACCTAAATATTTTTCGTTCCTGAATTATTTTTTTATTGTGAATTCAACTGTGCTAATCATTGTAAGGCACTCAAATCATCTGCTTCATATTGGGTGAGTTGTGGTAGTTATTCTTTCTTGAGAAGTTGAATAATTTCATTTAAAATTAATGTGTGTGGAACTTCCCTTACTGTTATGCTGTTACGCCCTGGGCATCCGAAAAGTCTGTCAGGATACCCACTTTTATAGAAAATATTAGTTTTTCATTTTCAGTTTTTTTAATTAGTCTTGTTAAAACTTTGTCAAATAAATGGCCTTTTCAAAGAACAGACTTTTGTTCTGCTGTTTTTCTATAATTCTATTGAGTTCCGGTTTTTATTATTTTCTTTCTTTCTCCTTTTTGTCTGTTTTCTGTTTATTTTGCTTCTTCTTTCTCTTTATTGGAAAACTTTCATATCTATGGTGTGTTTGTGTGTGCATGCATGTGTGTTGTGTATGCACACCCATGTGTATGGGTGTGTGTACACGTATGTGCATGTAGGGTAGAGGAGGACATTGGGTACCCTCCTCAATTATGCTCTATCTCATTTTTGAAAGGGTCTTTCTCTGAACCCAAAGCTCTCCATTTCATCTAAACAGACTGACCAGTAAGCAACCAGAAGCTCTTTGTCTCTACCCCACCATATTGGCTTTAACAGGCACTACACATACACAGACATGTCCAGCTTTTATTTGGCTGGTATAGATTTGAATTCAAAATCTATTGCTTCTAGCCTCTATGGGCACTGCATTACATTGGTGCACTTACATCCACGCAAGCAGAACACTCATGCACATAAAAAAATAAAAATAAATTATTAAAAATGAAAATTCGAGGATAGATTATAGTAGTCCTTCTCTGGAGTAATCAATTTGGACTTCCTTCTGTGCATTGCTTAAGTTACAGTGATTATTGATATACTGTGTTTTAATTTTCAATCAATTCAACATACTATTTGACTTCCCTTGATAATTCTTCCACTGACATGTGAATGATTGAGAAGTGTGTGATTTCTTTTCCAAGCATCTGGAGACTTTCATACCACCCCTCTGCTCCTGCTTAATAGAATTTTGTTCAAAGATGACCAATTTCTATTTATTAAGTTATCATATATTCTGTACTGTCTGTGAGTGGTTAAAAATAGTTTGTTATTATTGTGGAAATATTATATAAATATCAATTATATCCTACTTTATAGTGTTTATATTATATTAGTTTACAGTGTTATTGACTTCTATATTTTCTGACTTTCATCTATCAATTTTAAGTTATTTGTTTAGTGAGGAGTGGTGCAGTCTTATACTGTACTTGGGAATTTGGTTAATTATCTTTTTAATGTTCACTGTTTGCTTTATACATCTACATTTAAGAATTCTGTTTTTAAAAGGTGTGGTGAATCACCCTTTAATCCCAGTACTTGGGAAGCAGAGGGAAGTGGATCTCTCTGAGATCAAATCCAGTCCTCTCTACATAGACTATTTCAGGGCAGCTGGGGTTACAAGGAGACCCTATGTCAAAAACAAAAACAAAACAATACAAACAAAAAATTGTTCTGTTTCCTTAGAAGACTGAGCATTTTTTTTCAATTAAAAACCTATCCTATATAATTTGCTTTTTCTGAAATCTACTGTAACTGATAGCATTACTATTTCTGTTTCAATTGCTTACATGGTGTGCCCTTCCTTTACTTTTTTTTTATTGTTAACTATAACATCAAATCTGAAATAACTTGAAAATGTATTATAATTTTATTACTTTTTCTACCAATGCCTAACTTTGAGTAGTATACTCTGACCACTTACAGGTAATATAATTATGATTAGCCATAGTTACAAGTTTTGCTTTAAATTTTCTAGATATTTTAGAACTGCCAAAGGATGGGAAAGTCTATTTAATCTAAGCATTTTATGATATGTTCTTTTTATTTTTTCCACTAATTTAAAGGTTTATTCAATTCATATTCCATTTTTTTGTGAGAAAACATAATTGTTTTTCCTTTCATTTCTAAAAGATGTTATCATTATTATATAAAATTTTTAGTTATTTCCTCTTCATTTAAAAAATTTTTTTTAGCAATTAGTTTTTTTTTTACATGTCTGAATGTTTTGCCTGTATGCACATAAGTGCATCCATGTCATGTAAAGCCAATGGAGAACAGAAGAGAGTTTTGGATCCCCCAGAGCTGTTAGCTGATATATGGGTGATGGGAACTGAACCCAGGTTCTCTGTAAGAGCAGCAGGTGCTCTTAACCACTGACCAATCTCTCTAATCCCATTCATTTGAAAATGTTTGATATTTTCTTCTGATCATTCTTTTGAAAAATGCATTGTCATTTATTTATTTTTTTATATAAGAATTGTATAATTTCTCCCTAATTCCAAGATTTTCATCATCTTTTAGAAATTTCTTAAGAATATACATTTATATGAATTTCTCTAAGTTTAGCCTATTTGTGTTTTGTCAGCTCGTCTAATGATAGATACATGTCTTCCACAAAATTTCATAAGTGCACTTATTCCCACTTTGAATAATTTCATTCTCATACCTTTGCTTCTTTTGTATTACAGTGATAAACTCAGATCATTGGTTATTGTCTCAAGTTTTCATCTTTGTTTTTGCTTAGTAAATTTTTCCTTTCTTAATTAAAATTGGACAATTTATATTTCAAGTTGCTCATCTTTCCTCCTACTCACTCTATGTTGGTGTTAACCTTATCTATTGAGTTTTCTGTTATTACAATCTTACTTGTGTTTGTTTTTCCTATTATCTTCTAATTCATTTCTGAAACTTGTTTGTCTTTGATGGGACCCCTTAATTTTTATGAATAATGTATTTATAACATCTTCTCCTCACTTTTTTGTTTAAATAATATTTTATAGGATTTAGTATTCTTGAATATAAAGCAGTTGTTTGGGGTTTTGCTTCTTTATTTTTCCGTACTTTATGTGTGTTATTACATGCTTTCTGCTTTTTTAGTCTCTCAAGCCAGTAAAGTATTGATTCACATTTTGCATTTAAGATCTTCCTGTTGCCTTTTTATTTCAAAATCTTTATTATGTATCAAAGGTAGATGTTTACTTATATAGCATGTATTCCAATATATTTACATCATATCTCTCTCAATTATCTTTATTGAGATCTTGAATATATCAATTAAGGTTTTCAAGCAAATTTGGGGACATTTTGAATGTATTTTCTGAAAACAATTTTTCTGTGCCTCCTTTCATTTTGTCTTTTCTTGCCTCTGACAGATTCTTTTATTGTTTATTGCTGTGTATTTAAGTCACTTTTCTTTGTTTAATTATTTTTTTCTCTCTATTTTTGCACTGATTAATTTCTCTGAACACAGTTTCAAGTTTACTAATTATTTTTTTAATTTATTATACATTCAATGAATTATGTATATGAATTTATAAATATATGTATGTGTATGTAACAATAATAACAAAACGGACAAGAAATTTAGATGGAGTGGGGGGACCTAGAAGGAGTTGGAGGGGAACTAGAAGTATTGGAAATAATGCAAATACAATGCTCTTGTGTGAAATTCTCAGGTTCACTCATTTCTTTCCTACTATCTTAATTCTGCTAATGAGCACTCTACTGAATTTTTTAATTTAACTTATCAAACCCTTTGATTACAGTATTTGTAATATGTACACCTATTTTTAATATGGGATTAAACATTGCTATAGTCTAAATATTTTTGTTCTTCTAAAATTCACACCTTAAAAATCCTAATGTATCTATTACAGGGATTTTAATGGAGTTAATAAGGCATACGACCCATCTTACAGCTAACTTAAATTCTATCGAAATATGCTATTCTCTTACTGCCACTCACAAATATGTTTTATGTTTTTAATGTCACAGTTTAGCTCTTTTTGGATGTTGTTTCCAATAACAATAATTGTAGCTATTATTTTTACTTTTTGTCTTTATTATTTACATTTTAAACTTTATAAAGGAAAAAAACCTTATTACCACATTTCAAATTTCTTACTTTGACTGAGGGTAGGGAACTGACTGTAGGTGGTGCTATTTCTGGGCATCTAGGCCCAAACTGTACAAGAAAAATAACAGGGCAAGTCAGAGAAAGGAAACCAGTAAGCATTGTTCCTCTGAGGTTTCTGCTTCAGTTCCTGCCTTGAGTACCTACCCTGGCTTCTTTAGTGATAGACTATTGCCTGGAAGTATATTTTAAAATAAGTATGTTATTACAGCGAAAGACAGGTAAGTGGAACCGTTTTTTAAAGCAAGGCTTATCAATGACAAATGTCCACATTTTTCCTTTGTCTGGCTAAGGATTCATTTTCCTTCACTGAAGGAAAGTTTTGCTGGGTAGTCTGGTTTGTCAGGGGTTTTTTTTTGTTTGTTTGTTTTGTTTTGTTGTTGGTGGTGTATGTATATGTGAAATTTGTTTTTGGTTTTCTTTTCAACATGTCTTTTAAGAGGTCTTTCTTCAGGTATACTTTCAAAGTACACTTCCAGGTAATAGTCTATCATTAAAGAAGCCAGGGTAGGAAATCAAGGCAGGAACTGAAGTAGATACCTTCTTTCTTTTAAGAGGTTTTCTGCCACTCACCTTTTTTCCTTTTGAATCCCCATCATATCTATCTTGGTTCACTAGATGATGTCCCATATTGATTTTAGGTTTTATTATTCCTTTCCATTCTTTTATCTCCTTCCATTAGATAGTTTTGGATAATTGTTTATGTTCACCAATTCAGTCTTCTGCTTGAATAAGTAGTCTGTTGACACTCTACTGCATTTTCCTTCTCAACCAATGTTTATTTATCTCCAGAATTTCTTTTTCTTTCTCTCTTATGATTTCTGTCTCTTTAATGATTGTGTCATTTATTATATGTTACTTTTCTGATATTTAGATTTGGCAATATTTGTTCCTATGTAACTTGTACAACTTCTTTAACATAATTCCTTTCATTCTTTTTTTCCTGATGATTTACATATCCCCATTATGTTATAGCCAGCTATTGGAATATTCTTCTGTTCCTTTTGTAGTGTTCTGCTTCTTGGTTTTTCTTCTTCTTTGCATAAATCTTTGCTTAATTGATAGAGCAGTCACTTGTCCTTGAATTCAAGATTGGTTTTTTCAAGAGAAGATTTATGGAGTTGTATTAGTTACTTCTCTGTTGCTGTGATAAAACATCATGACCAAGAGTGATTTATGGAAGACAGAGTTTATTTTGGTTTATAGCTCCAGAGGTAGAAGAGTTGTACATTATGCAGGGCATCATGGCAGCAAGTGACAATGATGGAGGGAGGAACAGGAAGCAGAGAGTTCACATCTTCAAACTTCAAGCAGAGGGAGCCAACTGGAAGTGGAGCAAAGTCATGTGCTCAAATACCACCCCCAATGACAATCATCCTCCAGTAAAGCCCCACCTTCTAAAGGTTCTATGACCTCTAATCAGCACCACTAACCTGGTATCAGTGTTCAAATACTTGTACCATGGCATTCCAACCATGGCATTCCACACCCAGGCTCCCATAGGTTCATGGTCATATAATAATGCAAAATATATTTAGTTCCATTGTCTTTAAAAGTCTCAGCACTGTTCAAGAGTTCAAAGTCCAAAGCCTCTTGTAAGACTCAAGGGAATCACTTAACTGTACTCCCTGTAAAATAAAAAAGGACAAATTATATATTTCTGGCATACAATGGTGCATAATATACACTCCAATTTAAAAAAAAAAAAGAATGGGGGCTTAACAAGGAAGCAAGACAGAAGCCTAGTCAGGCAAATACCAAATCTTTAAGTGTCATGTCCAATGAAGGGAGTTTGGTTCCAAGGTCTTTGATGGTAGAGGCCCTCTAGCTTTGCTGCCCACAAAATTCATATCTCTCAGACTGGTTCCATTCCCTATATGCAGCTCTTTTGGAGAGCAAGCTCATGACTGTGATGTCTCCAATATCTTGAGATCTCCACTGTAACCCAGGTTTCACTTTCACAGCTTCATGACCTGCTCTCTCATGGCCTCTATACCTCTCAAATCCTTCTAGTAGCAACTCTAGCACTGGCACATGTTCCCTGGCCTCAGCAGCTTTCTGAAACTATGGAAGATTCTAGGACTCTCTCATGCTTCCTTCTTTCATATTTACAAGCAACACCATGTGAATTTACTGCCAAATTCCACTATCAGGGAGCTGATAGACACTTGTTCCCCCAATCACATTTTCAGCAGGTTTTGTATGCTGTTTTCTAGAGGCAGATTACTCCTTAGACCTTTTCAATTAAGAAGTTGTAAACTAGTTGGGTGGAGTCTTGTCTTAAGGTCACCTTTCCATTGTTCCAGAGTGGAGAGAGGCTACTCCTTAATGGGGCTAATCTCCTTAACAATAACAGCCTCTCTTGTAGCTCATGCCTTGTCTACAGCATTAAATTTTATAGTGCTCCTTTCTCTTCAAATTGCATGTTTTTTAAAAATTTCTTCCTGTACCACTTGTTCTCTTTTATTGTAGACCTTCATAGACAATATCACTAATAGCAATGCAACATATTAGTATTATGTTGTCTTTGAAATTTCCTCCACCAAAGAAATTAGTCAATTCCTTTTTCAATTTACCCTTGGGAAAGTTATTAGGAATGAGGCAGAAGGCATCCAGACTCTTTGTCAAAACATCACATGGATGCCTCTATCTGTGTTGCTGAGAGAGATCTTATTCCCCTCTGAAACTTCTTGATCTTGGATTCTACAGCTACATTACCCTCAGTTCTACTGTCTTCTATGATCCTACTAGAATGGCCAATGTACTGAATGTATTAGGAAATTAGGAATAAATTAAGACGAATGTTAAGAGTGACTTTGAAATGAAACTAGAAACTCAGAACTTCTAGGCTTCTCAGGCTCACTTATCACTTCACACAGAAACTATGTGAAACTGTATGGAGCAGATGGGTGGACTTGAGAGTTGAAACTAAGCAGCTTGAAAACCTGTGTGTGATAGATAAGTAATCATATGGGAGAAGCCATATCTCAAGAAAGAGCTGAAGTTACTGATGTACGTCAGAAGGACTCCAGCCAAAAAGAAACACATGAAAACTGACAGCTCCAGAGCTCCACAGATGCTGGGCTACACGAGACGCTGACTCTGTGAGCCTCATCCCGATGCATTGCCTGAGAGACCGAAATCCTGTCCAAGGCCAGGCCGAAATTCTGTTTGAGCAGAAACTTGGTCTGCTCTAAGATTGGAGAGAGCTTGCCATGACCAGACATGATCAGAGCCTGTGAATTGACAGCTCCAGCCGGGAGAGTGCAGTGATCATGGTGGACGCTGAGTGACTCCACACGGAGTACTGGAAGGACTAACCTCTGGAAGGTATTCCCTTGAGACTTTGGGACTCTGAATTGCTAGAGGACCGGGTTTCCCCTTGAGTGTGTTGGTGTGTATTGTTATGCTTTAACTATGTGATAAAATCATATTGCAACCAATCAGTCGTGTGGAGAATCTCTTCTGTTCCGTATGCGCCTGTCCTAAGCTCTCCCCAGAAGCAGTGACACACTCTGGATGTCACACTCAGGACAGTTACTGTGAAGTAACTGCCCCACTCAGGACACCCATTATGCTCTACTTACAGCATTTTCAACTTTTAAATCCAAAGGTGCAAAATCTTCACATTCCTCCAAAATCATCCTGGTTAGTTTCTTCACTGTAACAGCTCCATAGGTCCTTGTACCAGTTTCTGAATGAAGTCCTCCCACAAAGCTGAGGTTCAGAGAATGCATGTTTATTGGTAGACCGTTGGTCCTAATCCAGGACACAGATCTGTTAGACACAATGCTGGCTCCAATTTGTGATACACAGGTGCTTCAAAGCAGCTTTAAAACCAGGGTTTGAAACACGAGCATGAACAGTGACCATATTTCCGGGGTCTGAGAAGAAGTTAAATGGAAGAAATGGTGGCTCTGCTGTTTTCAAGCTCAGAGACCCATAGAATGATCACAGAACTAGGGTCAGGAGCACGCATGCATGAAATGGTCACAGCACCATAGATTGGGAAGTGTGTATGGATAGGGAGTTTGTATTTATAAAGGGGAAGACATAGCAGTGTCCCTCTGTAACAGAAATGATTATTGGTGATCTTAGAGGTAAAAGCTGATGATTTCTTCTATAAAGGAAGATTCTGAAATCTACTCTAGTACAAACTAAAGGAACTATGCTGTGAAAGATACAAGGAGTCTAAAGTTATTACAGATGCCAGTGAGTTTCACAATAGCAAAGAAATGTTCAATATTCTTTGCAAAACAAGCCTCTGATGGCAATGGTGGCATCCACCTTATGGCTGACAATGCGAATGCTGTTTTCTTCTTTACTATTTTCTCAGGATGTCTCTGTTATACCATGCTTCCCAGTGAATATGGATGTGTGTTTATTCTGCATTCTGGGCTCCACTGAATTGCTGCAGGTTTCAGTTGGATTCTTGAGTTCTCTCATGGCTATTTTCATTCACAATTATCTGTCTAGCTGTTGTTTAATTGTAGGGATGGAATGAAAGTTCCTCTATCTTCCCCTGCTCTACCATTTTTCTGCTTTGGCCATCATAAATTCTCTTAGAAATGTCCAAATAAATATTGGGAAATTGTCTTTGGTTTATACTTTATTTGTTATTACTCATTTATAATATAAAAATAAATATATTATTTGTTCATCCCTATATCTTGCTTTCCTAAGGCTGTATAAAATTCTGTTATGCATTTTACATATTCTGATAAGCATACTTAGGTTACTTACAGTATTTTGATACTGGAAATATGAGTATCATATACATATTCCTTTGTGTGTATCTCAATATTCTTAGGAAAATTCCCAAGAAACAAATCAATGAACAAAAGGTTATACATATTTTAAATTTCTGATATTTATTGTCACATTGCCTTCCAAATAAGATGTATCAATTTTGATTCTACCAGCCATAGGCAAACAATAGCCATTTTTCTTGTGCCATCAGTTATACTGGATGTTACCTGGGAATTTTTAATGAATGATTCTGTTTCCATCTCGTCATAGCTGGCATTGTTATAAAATAACAAATTATACTCGAGGATTATTGATAATGCCAGTAAAAGAATGTGAAAATACTCAAAGAGAGAACACATAAAAGCCCAGGATATCTGTATGCCACAGTGCATAAGATATTAAGTGCTTACTCATTTATTTGTCCATTTATAAAACATGTTGTAGAAGGATTAAATTGTATCCCAAAAGAGACATTAACTTGTATTATACTGAAGTATTTACTATTGCAGCATATGTAACAGATAATATTTGTTTACATTTTTAATTACTTACATTTTCAGCCAAGAAAATCTCTGAGGATAATGCTTCATTTACAAGAGTGTCCTGGCAAAAGACAGCATAATGTAATCACATATTACCAACAATTTCATGACAACCATGCAGTGGGTTTAAAATGACTTTCAAATAAAAGCTTAATTATAGCTAGCTATAAAAAATTAAACAGAAGATACAATAATGGTACTAAAATTAAATTAAGGGAAAAAATCAGAGAGTACATAGAGATGTGAATAGAAATGAAGATACTGAAACTAAATACCTGGCAGAACGTCCATTATGTGTCGTACTCCCATTGTTAGAGTCTAATTGCTCCTTCCTCAGAACACAGTGTTGGATACAAATAAGGCTACATTCAGTAATCAGAATTGATGCAATATATGGAGGCAAAAGGAACTTTGATTAAAGTCACTTCTACTATTTCTGTCTTTTTGAAGTTGGTGGAGAGAAGTTGGGATGCATGGACAGCACAGCATTACTAAGAAGGGAGATCCACCGCCTCATAATCTGTTTTGTCAATTAAACATCTGTAGCATCCAGTTAATGGGCTGAATATCTAAATTCAGCCTTTCATATTGGGTTGAGAGCATGTTTTTGAATTAAAATTTTAAATCTTTTACTAAAGTAAGAGAGTTGTAGTGAAACCTTAGATTTATAAAATCTTGAGGAAGTACAATCAAGAATGCATGATAAATAGATTGGGAATTTTGTGACTTTAGGTTAGTTGTTGAAACATTCTTATATGTGTGATGCATTCTGCTTTGTGAATTACAGAGACACTTAATACAGTCAACCTATCCCGTTACAAAGCCACCCTCCCTATGTAATATATGACGAACTTTGTTACTCATGCTAGGTTCAGCCACCTACAACATGGGAGATAAGTGCTGAGCTGAATGCTTTTTACTTCTTTATGTATAGCAGATACCTCCCAAATGAAGCATGTAACAATGTTTATTTTAGAAAATGTTTCTAGAGGGATAAAAGAAAATTTGTGACAATGCAAAGGAAAATATAGAAATGGAAATTACATTGCTTAATGGGAAACTTCAAAAGATAATGAGTCCAGTACGATTGATTTGTGAAATAAAACAAAAATGCAAACGCACAAAAAAGAAAGAGAGCCAAACTTGTGACTTGGATGATCATTTGACAGCAGATGACATTGCTTTTGCTTCTCCAAAAATGTATAGAGGCATTTCACATCCATCTTTCTTAGCACATTGATGACAAAGGCCTTTGTGATTATCTCAATTTATTGGAAAATAAAATACAGTGAATTACAAATGACTTATTTGAAGGCTTTCTATCTCAGAGGGGAGAAAAGTAAGATACATGGCACACCTTAGTTTTTACTGGACCTCTTAGAGTTCTATTTTCCAGATTCCCATGGACCACTTATGCAAATTAGTTTGCTAAGATCCAACATAGGCCTACAGAATCAGATCTCTTGGGGAGGAATCTGAGAAATGTTTTAGACAGTCACGAGGTCTTTTATCAAGAGTCTTTGGCACATTCTGTGCAGTGAGTCAACCACAGAAATGATCTATGATTCTTATGAGGATCAAGTTGAGAATCAACATATACAAGTTTCCAATTTGAAACAAAAAGATATACCTTCTATTACTAATAATTTACTCTCATCTTTAATTTGACCTACAAGGCCAAATTTTTGAAGTTTTGCTTTGTGTGTGTGTGTGTGTGTGTGTGTGTGTGTGTGTGTGTGTGTGTTTGAAGCAGGGTCTCCCTGTAGCCCCAGCTGTCCTGGAACTCACTATGTAGACCAGGCTGGCCTTGAACTCACAGAGATCCACCTGCCTCTGCCTTCCAAGTGCTGGGACTAGAGGCATGCGCCACCACGCCCGGCTTAAGTTTTTCTTTTTTAACTTGATGAGTCTGGCCTATTCAAACAGAGCTATGAAGAAACAAATACTCAGTTTCTTAGTCATTTTTGACAAATAACAATAATCCCATCAGAATTTCTGGATATAATTCTTTTTTTTAATTAGTATTCTAAGTCTCAATCACAGTAAGTAATTTTAACATCACTCTAAGACAGGAACAATTGTTAACTTCATAAGGGATTGGAGCTAGTGGTTTTTAAGTAACTATCCCAATTCCTCTAGTAGAATTTTAAAGAAAATATATGATAACAGAATCATGTTCTGATTGTAAGTATGATCTTCTATGCATACAAATGACCTAAATTTGTGAACAAAAATATGCATATTGATTTTCTTACAATGTTGGTGTCAAATGTGCAAGCAAAGCTTTCCTAATAGAAGCTCTAGAAAAAGAAAACCTGTGGGATGAATAAACAGTGTTCAAACTGGTGGGAGGATGCAAGGAAGAGTGAGACAGCTGCTGGGAAAGAAGCCTTGTGGTTTGGTCACTTCTGGCTTGTGATGAGCAAAAGTAGCATCTTGAAAGCAGGGCAGAGCAAAGCTCAGCCCCAAAATGGCTAGAGGCCAAGTATTCCTCAAAACATTGGGACCCCTGAAAGCATAATTTCTCAGTATGTGACTGAAGAAACCACCTCAACTGATGTGTATTTTAAAGTGGGTGATGAAAGTATCTTTTAAATTCTAATGTTATTTGGGAAAGAAAAAAAAAGATTTTTATTAACTTTTAATTTTGATAAAAAAAATTTTAAAAAATATTTTTTATCTGTATGTGTGTATTGCCTACATGTAGGTAAGTGCACCCATGTAGTTCAATGCCCATGGAGGTCAGAAGAGATTGTCAGATCCCCTGGAACTGGAGTTACAGACAGTTGTTAGCTGCCATGTGGGTACTCAGATTCAAACCTGGGTCTTCTGCAAGAACAGCCAGTGTCTTATCTGCTGAGCCATCTTTCCAGCAACACAATTTTTAATAAAATTCAAATCAATAAAATTACAGTATATAACTTCCAATTAGAGGAACTGTACAGCAATTACTAAACCATCTCATCATAAATATATATATGAACATACATAGAGAGATATTGAACCTTAAGCAGGGCTTGGTGGGGCACGCCTTTAATCCCAGCACTTGGGAGACAGAGGCAGGCAGATCTCTGTGAGTTCAAGTCCAGCCTGGTCTACATAGTGAGTTCCAGGACAGCTGGGGCTACAGGGAGACCCTGTCTTAAAAAGAACAAAAGGGGGGGGCAATGTAAATATAATGACATAATAAATTGAAAATGGGAAATGCTATGTTCTAGACAAAGCCACTCCGAGCCTAGTGATTGATTTACACTTCTTGATTTATGCTTTTGTGTGTTGTTCTTTATTTTGCTACCCACATGACAATAAGTGAATTGAATGTTGCACTTCATCTTTCAAAAAAAGAAAGAATTATTTGATTAAAATATGGGAAATACAATGTACAAAATATGAAATTAAAAATAGATCTAGAAAACTGACTTAGAAAATGTTAATAATATATAAGTAAATTTACAAATGCATTTTAAAAAGCAAAGTATTATTAAAAATATAAAATGTGCAACGATTTCATGTAGAATATACAAAACATTAATGAAAGGCATTGAAGAACTAAGAATATCATGCATATGGAAAAAAATTGTTTTGAATTCCTAAAAGTATCGGTTCTTACTGTGATGGCTAATCCTGGGTGTCAACTTGACTGGATCTGGAATTTACTGAAATGAGAGAGATCTTCTTGATTGGATCATCTGAAGCTGGAAGACACACCCAAAATGTGGGTGTTAGCATCTGATGGCAGCCTGTATAAAAGGCCATGGCAGAGGAGAGTGCTTGCTTTTTGCCACTTGCCTTCTCTCTCGCTGGTAAGTTTATCTTGCTACTGTAGACTGAAGACTAGCTGATCTTTTGGAATTTGTCAGACCTTCAGCACCAGGCTGGGACTACTGAGACATCGTGGACTGAGCAGACTAGTATGGTGCAGCCATTGTTGGACTACTTAGACACTATCCTGTTAGCTAATATGATAAATCCCTATATATATTCATTCTACTGGTTCTGTTTCTTTGGAGAACCCTGACTAATACACTTACCGAGTTAATATACAAATTCAATGAAATAGTCACCAAAATCACAAGTTTGTCTTTTTAAAATAGAGGTGAAAGCAATTCTACTATAAGGAAGGATGGAAGGATGAAAGGAAGGGAGGAAGGAAGGAGAGAGAGGAGGGAGGGAGGAAGGAAGGAAGAAGAGAGGGAAGGAAAGATGGGAGGGAGGGAGGGACAAAATAAAGAAGGAAGGAGGAAAGGAAGGAAGGAAGGAAGGAAGGAAGGAAAGAAGGAAAGAGGAAAGGAAGGAAGGAAGGAAGGAAGGAAAGAAGGAAGGAATGAAGGAAGGAGGAAAGGAAGGAAGGAAGGAAGACAGGAAGACAGGAAAACAGGAAGGAAGGAAGATAGGAAGACAGGAAAACAGGAGGGAAGGAAGGAAAGAAAGAAAGAAGGAAGGAGGAAAGGAAGGAAGGAAGACAGGAAGACAGAAAAACAGGAAGGAAGGAAAACAGAATGAAGGAAAATAAAGGATAAAGGCTTCGCAATGTACTCCTAAGAGGAATATTGTGAAAGGACTTCATTGTTAGATCACAACGCTATTAATCAGTTTTATTATCAGTGTGATGTAACACTTGACAGAAACAACTTAAGGAGAATTTATTTTGAACATGGTTTCAGAAGATTGAGTCTATCAGACTGGGGATGACAAGGCCAAGATGTAGCAGACCATCTTACCTCACAGCATGAAGGAAGCAAAGCATAATCCCAAAGGATTCACCCTCAGTGACTACCTCCAGCTAGGTAAGCCTCTCACCTTTTGCCACTTCCCCACAAGGCCATCATATTATTAATCCATCAAGAGATTAATCCATTTATTATACTGGAGCTCAAATGAGCTAATCATGGGCTCTGCAATCACCAACACAGCACGGGCAGAGGTGTGCTTCTCTAATCGCCTACCCTTTTCTCAATACAATCAAGTAGATAATTAAGATTAACTATCATGACAAGCTCAGCCTGTCTAGAGCAGGATTTAATAAACAAGCAGTGCAAGAGCAGAAGTGAGTGCAGCAAGAGCCCAGTAGGCACATGGAGACCTCAGAGGGGTGACAGGTGGATATCCACACATGAAGGAAAAGAACGTACTGTTCAATAAAAGATCAAGTTTTACTTGGCTATCCTCAAGCAATTGTGATAAATATTACTTTAAATCATGCAAAAATATAAATCACAGGATGAAGTACATATATTAGCAAAAGTTACATTTTTATATTTATGAGTAAACTATTAGCATGGCAACATAAGACAAATAAAAGCATAAAACTTAGAAGTAAGCAAGTTGATCTCATGAAAATTGAAAGTTTGTTTTCATGAAACAGTATCACAAAACAAAGAAAATGCAGCCAGCTGTGTTGGCACTCACCTTTAATCACAGCTCTGGGGAGGCAGAAGCAGGTGGATCCATCTGAGACAGAGACCAGCCTGGCCTACATAGTGAGTTCCAGACCAGCTGGTACTACAGGGAGACCCTGTCTCCAAAAGATCAAAAGAAATAAGGGAAAGAACGAAAGAAGGAAGGCAGGGAAGGAGGGAGTGAGAGAAGGAGGAAGGAAGAGAGAGAGAGAAGAATGAAAATGCAATCTATAATGATTAATTTCCATTGTCTATTTGATGCGTTGTAGAATTACCACGGAAATACAACTCTGCGCATGTCTACCAAGAGTTATCTAGATTAGGATGACTGAAGTGGGAAGCTTTACCCTGAATTTAGGCAGTGCCAATAATCTGGATGGGTTCCAAGACATACAAAGAAGAAAGCCAGGCAGGCACAAGCACTTATCGCTATCTGCTTCTGATTGTGGATGTAATGTAAATGACTGTTCAGGGTTTTTCCCAGTGTCTCCATTACAATGATGGGCAGTAGATGCTAACTATGAGGCAAAATAAAATCTTTCTTCCTTGAGGTACTTTTGTCAGGCTTTTTGTCACAAGAATACAAGTAACAAACATATAAACTCTGTTAGGAACTAAAAGAAGATACTTGCAAAACAGTGAAATAATGAAAGTTTCGTATTTATAACACATAATAAATTCCTGCAAATCAATACTGGCAAAGCCTAAAACTTGATGGGAAAAAATGGAAAAGGACATTTCAAAGCAGATACAAGACAAATAGCACACAATATATGGTTTTAAATGCTTCAGCTTACTTAAACAGAAAATATTTAAGGGGCTGGAGAGATGGCTCAGCAATTAAGAGCACTGATTTCTCTTGAAGAAGACCCAGGTTCGATTCCCAGCAGCCACATGGTGGCTAACAACCATTCATAAATTCAGTTTCAGGGGATCCTATGCCTCCTTCTGACCTCTGCAAGCATTACACGACATGGGTGCACTCACATACATGCATGCAATACACTCATATACACAAAAATAAAAAAAAAAACATAAGAAACAGAAGAAATCAATTAAACCTACAATTTACTATATTTAACAACTTACCATTAGATTTTAAACTTAAATATCAATAGATACTAAATGATGATTGTAATTTAAAGTAATGAGATGATCATACATGGAAGAAATCATTAAATAGCACAACTTTGAATAACAATTTTCATCAACTGTCTGGTAAATATGAATGTGCAAATATCTTTTGATTCCACAATTTGAAAAAAAAGTTTGTAGTTTAAACATCTGAAGTCAATGGCCTGACTAAATGAAGAAGTATATCACATGTACTTGTTATTTTTCTCATTGCTCTATGGCCAAATACCTGACAAGATGTAACTTAAGGGATGAGAAGTCTCTTGATTTTGTCTCTTGATTGGAAGGTACAGTCTGTCATGGTAAGGAAGCGATAGTGCAGGTCACGGCAGCAGAAGTATGTAGCTGGGACTCCTTATCTCTTAATGGACCTAAAGTAAAGGAAATGGAATGCTGCTGCTCATTTAGCTTTCTTTCTTTTCCCTTTTTTTCATTATACCAGATCCTGACCACATTCAGGGTAGGTCTCCTGAGTATAATCACTCAGAAAAGTGCCCTCACATACATGTCCAGAGGTGTATCTCCTAGGTAATTCCAGATCGAGTCAAATTGAAAATGAAGATTATAATACTATATAGGCTTCAATATGTATCTCTACATACATAGAGAAAGGCAAATACATGCCAGACTGTTTGCAGCAATACAGCAATGGCAAAATCATACATTATGGCTTGTTAAGCATGAAAAATAAGTGGCTGGAGAGATGGCTCAATGGTTAAGAACAGACACGGGTTCAAATCCCAGCACCCACATGGTGGCTGACAGCCATCTGTAACTCCAGTTCAAGGAGATCCAGTGCCTTCTTTTGACCTCTGTAGGCACTGCATGACACTTATGAACCTACCTACATGCAGGCAATGCACTCATATTCATAAAAAAGTTAAAATGAATGATCTATAAATGGATAAATCTTTTTAAAATATAGAAGGAAAATAATTTATAAAATCTATAGATGGTATCTTTTATTTATATTAAGTTCAAGAATAACAAAATTTAAAAACATATCATTCCAGGGAAAATATACATTGACTGTTTCTACAAGTAATGGCAAGTGGATTGCTTCTATGCATTTTATGTACTTTAATGTATCACATTACACAGAAATTAAAATCAGTGAGAAAGAGTTACAGAAATGATATATTTGTTCCATAATAATTACTCTCTTATATCTTTTAATGTTTTAACCATTTCCAATTTCTGTATATGACTTTCTCAGATTAGCTTGCTATGAGAAAATTACAACTCATAAAATTTGATTTTCTGTGTTTTACCTTACTAATGTCATGTGAGGACACAATTGTTATATATTAGAGATGTAGCTTGAGGGTTCCTACTGTTTCTATTATATTATGCTACCTTAAATAGTAAATACATCACCAAATTTAAATATCTTCTTAAAAAGAGAAAGAGCAATGGAGATTGTAATGATATGCAAATATTGTTAGTTCTTCCTGGAAGAATCAAATCTGTGTTTTGTTTTATGTAATTTTATTTTATTGTAATTTTGGTAAGCATATAGATGATAATTCAAACCCATATTCCTCAGATACAAACTTTGAATAGAATATAAATGCATTTTTAAGTTTTTGTGACCAAACTATTTCCCCATCTGCTTAGAAAAACTGAATGACAGTTTTCCTTTGAAAATATTTTTAAAATTTGTGCAAAAATAACATTTCTAATACATAGAAAAATGTAACATAACAGATAAACATTTAAAATGGACATTATTAAACAAATTACTTTGGTATCCTACCAAATAACATATCCCAAAATGACTTTTGCCTGTTTAGTAATGTTACTTTTAAAATAATGAATTAATAATGATGGCACTTACCTGTCATTTGCTTTCCGTATTATGATTTACTTAGACATTCACTATTACAAGCATAGAGTGTGCTCATGTACACACAATATCAAATGAAAGTTTTCTTTCAGCTATAAGTACTCTAGTAAATGAGATGAAAATAGAGCAAACACATTTACCCATAAGGAATTTTAAGACTTTGTCGTCACAGTGAAATCAAACTTTTAAAAAAGCCTCAGGGTCTAATAAACAAGGATCACTGTCAAACATTCTATAAGGAAGAAAAACAAGAACACATTAATGATTCAAATAAACTGAAAACAAAATGTCCTACTTCTTTAAATGGAAAACATGGACTTCTGGAAAAAATGATGTAGTTATATTTAATGCTATTCAGTTTCAAAAATAGTGTTGCCTTTAAAAGTGACTGAGATGATGCCTGTTTAAAATGTATCTGAATATTCTAATTCTATATGCTTGCATATGGAAAGTACCATTGGAGCTTTTAGTTACAATTCTGAATGGAGACAACATAATAAGAAAAGTATTAATAAAATGAACATATTTTGACATATTTTTGTTTTGGTTTAAATTTTTGACACATTTCTTAAGAACATTATAAGCCCTTAACATAAATGGGCTAAAGCTAAATTGGAAAAAATAAACAGAAAATTTCCTAATGTTAAAAATGATGCACAGTTGCATAATGCCCCACCCACTACCACCAGGAACATTTCACTTGCAACATCTCTATGAAATGGATTTGTTTGATTCTTGGTTACCACTAGGCAGTAGGTGGTAGAGTCAACCCACACTTCTAAGCTTAGATCTTCTCAAAACTGAACAAAATATAAGTTCCTTAGAAACAAACATCTGTTGGCATCAGGTTGAGGACATGGCACAGAAAGATTGAGAACATATATTGGACTGACAAATGAGACCTCTTAGAAATGTGCAAATTTCAGTTATATTTGGAAAGAATGAAGCAGTAAACTTCCTGGTCCTGTAATGGGCCACCAGGCGAGACAGATAAGCCTTTGGGTGTCTCTCACTTTGAGCAGATGACTGAACTACTTGCCCGAAAATGTACCACAAGGAGCTAGATGCCAAGGTAGTAGATAGAGTCTATAGTGGGTTTATTTTTGGATTATAATCCCTTTCACAGATAATGAGCTAATTAGCAGACAAGATGTTTTTCAGAGGCCTAAAAATGCTTGGAAGTTACTATCATCTTCATGGTAGTTTTGGCTGTTCATTAGTAGTACGTCCTTAATGAAGTCATTTAACCTCTTTTCTGTAGTTTCCCATCTGTAAATTAGAGATTTAAAAGTAGATGAAATAATTAATCAATATCAGTGTATGGTAAGTGTTCAATGCCCTCGTTGTTTAGTAGAAGTTATTTAAAGACTTGATACAAAGCCAGGCATGGTACCACATGCCTTTCATCCCAGCAATCGGGAGGCAGAGGAAGGCAGATCTATGTGAGATTGGGCCTAGTCTAGACTACTATTGAATTCCAGTCCAGCTGGGCTATAGGGAGAAGGTAACTCAGAAAGACTTGCAACATTCAGCTCTCTAAGACAGCCAGGCACTACAGCAGATTGTGTGCAGTTAAGTAAAGTTATGTTTCAGAGCCTTAGTTTGAGCAAAGCTATTTAGTTTCTTATTTTTCAATGATTTTAAGTGCACACTTCAAGTCATATAATTCTTTGGCTCAATAAAATATAATACCACCCCTGGGCATGTTTGGTGGAGATACTATATGTAATAATTTATTTATAACTCTACTTGAATTTTCCTTTAATTTGGAGTTTTATGAAAAAGAATTGAGAGTGATTGAACACCAACTGTGAAATATGAATCATTTCAGTGTGCTGTACAAGGTTTTGATAATGACTACTTTATCCTCTTTCTCTGTGAGAATAACTAATAATAGGTTTAAAAATGTAGGGATTACAATATGAGTTTGTGACCATAACAAGGTATTAAAGTGTTACTCCACCTTCTGACTCCCAAATATCTATAGGGGATAGAGCTATCCTTGAGAAAAAAAAAAAATTCTAAGCTTTTGGAATAATATATGGGACTTACTGAATTTGACCATTATGCACTAAACTATGAAAGGGAAAATAAATTGTTCTAAGTAATAGAAAGAAGAAAACATTTGATCCCCAAACCGCCTGCAAAAGGAACATTGTAGAAGGAAAGAGAAGAGGGAGAAGAAGTGCACACTTTGCAAAATGATTGCCAAGTCTTTATTTTCAGTCAACTTTTGAATTCATGACGTAGGAAAAGCGAATATTTCTTTCAGAGAATTGAAGCAGCAGTTGTTTTATTGTCACTTATCTTATGAAGTTCCACATCCATTAAACCTACAGTCACCTGGGAATGTATAAGAATCTCAAGGATAGTGCCGTAATTTGCATTTCCCTAAAAGAAGATACATGAACTTCAGAGCAACTTTCCACTTGGGTGGGAAAGGAACCATGGGTAGAGCTGGAGGTGCGGTATTTCTATTCAGGAGGGAAAGGAATCATGGGTAGAGCTGGACATAATGTAACTAAGAAGGGACGGCTGCAAGAAGTTATTCATTATTAAAACAGCTACTAATATGAGCTTAAGTCTAGGATGTCAAGTGTAAAATGATCAATGGTCACCAAAATCACTCTGAGCCTGTGAGTATTGCCTCAAGACCAGGAATAATAAGAATACAAGAACAAAAAGAGAGCCTAAATATACTATTGAAAGTGAAGAAAAAAAAACAAAAAACAAAGCTCCCCATAGTGGGAGTAATCCCAAGATACTAATACCGATACCACCCTACCCAGTGTTTGTTCATGGGTCATGCAGTGGAAATTGGATAGAGATAAGTAATCTTTATTGACATTTGTCATTTTGAGCTCATTGCAGGAGGATCCAGTAAGAGGCTTATAACATGTCTGCATGCCTCTTCTACACAGTTGAAGAGCTGATCATATGTCGTTGTCACTTTCATCTACATTGTCTTCCAATTTGTTTAACTTGTTTGTATACAATTGATGGGATCAATACCCTTTGTTGGTCTCAGGCTCAATGACAAGTTTATAATCTATCACAGACCCTTGTCTTTCTATAGATGACTAACTGTCTCACTACCACTGTAATAGAGAGTTTTATCCAAAGAACTATGGCATTTATATATATTTTCTGTCAGTATGTTTTAGGACTACTCAGGTATTGTATTAGCACAGTTGGTCTCAAGAGATACAGATTAATAAATGCAGGCACTGGAAAGGGAAAGTTGACTGGGGTGATTACAGGGCACCAATGTCATCTACTCCAAGAGTTCTGGGTTTCAATTGGCTCCAGAATCAGCAAGACTCTATAAAAAGGCTCAGTATATTTCTGAAAGTGAGAGGAACTCTTGTTTGTCTTCTGAACTGCACGACAGTATTTTATTTAGTTTGAAATTACTTTCTCAATGAATTTTTTTAAAGCAAAGTCTTCATATAAGTATGACAAGAAAACGTACTAGGTGAGACTCTTCCAGTATCTACTTGATCTCTTCCAAACGTCCATGTTTGCTGTCACAGGTTTTATCTGCAGCATCATCAGATAGTTTCTTCTTTGCATAAAGTCATGAAAATTAGTAATGGTATCCCTCACACTCTAATTTTATATAATTTTTGTAAATGATTTTTAAATGTATCTACTCTCTAGAGTAGGTGCTTATGTGCAATCCCCTCCTTATGTACGTATTTTTATAACTCCATGCCGTACTGTATTTAGGGTTAATATTTGTTGCTTTTGGTGTTTAAAAACTAAAGTTCCAAACTCAGTCTAAATAAAAAAACAGTTCAGAATTCCATAGAAAACCATTGCACTGTAAGCACAATACACTTATATATACTCACAGATTTTATCCCAATTCTAGTAGTTTAGGAGATTAATGTCACAAACGTTACATAGTATTCGGTAGTCTCTGTAGGCACTCTATTAGATATGTGTAAGTATTGATCAACACCAGTAAACTGGTACGAGGAAGGAGAAAAAGAATCACCGACTTCATTTATTTTGACATAATATACTTAGTTTTAATACCAATATAAATATGAATAAACACATTTTAAAAATATATGATTTAATGATGCTGAATTTCATTAATATTTTGCTTTCCTTTCTCTACTATTTCTTCATCCTTTCAGTTACCCATAGTTTCAATGCTAGTACTGAATTTTCTTTGGCCTGAAAACATTTTAGTTCCTTTCCAAGTGAACAATGGCTTCCTTTTCTTCTATACTTTAACTTCCACAATAGCATCTGTAATCCTGGGGGCCATCCCAGCCTCCATGATTATGAGGACAGCACTGGTCTCTTCCTTCATCATCCCACAGGGGTTATCAACCTGCTCTTTCTCTACCTCAGGCACACGTTTGCCTTCTAAACCAATTATTCTCCTACCTTAGCTCTCTCAGAACTGGTTTCCACTCCCAGCTATTTTTCTCTCTTAAGGTAAGTTGTATGTCTAGGTCATTTTGCTTATTTCTTTATCCTCCTTAATGCTAGATTTTTCTCCCTTAAAGAATTCTCAACTTCACATACAATTTGACATTTAAAAAATTTTTTTAATTCCAATGGAATTTTGTTTTCTTGCTATTTGAAAAGTGAAAATCAGGTCATCAGTTCAAAAACACAGACATGAATGTCATCTAAAGAAAAAACATACAGCTTTTTTTTTGCAGATGTAATAAAATTATTTTGTAGCTGAATTACCTA
Organism: Nannospalax galili; assembly: GCF_000622305.1. Lineage (NCBI taxonomy): Eukaryota > Metazoa > Chordata > Mammalia > Rodentia > Spalacidae > Nannospalax > Nannospalax galili. The sequence goes on along the minus strand of NW_008336076.1, from coordinate 3,677,402 downwards.
ACTACTGTGTTTTATTTCAGTTTACCAACTAGTATCCAAAAATTCAGGAAAGAACACTAAAAACACCTTGCTAATTAATAAAAAGCAGTTGTTCTTAATTAATATAGTCATTTTTAATTTTTTTGGCTATACCCCAATATTCTTCCATCTTTCCAGCAACACGAAGGGCAATTGATATGTGTGTGTACATATATATATATGTTAATTCTTTGTGAAAATAACTCTTAATTACTAAATTTTGTCTCAAGAAAATCAATGTTTTTTTTTTAAGGAAGATTGACAGTTACTATAAACTCATGTTATAAGGTGAAATGTTCCAGTGACCATGACATCAGAGAACAGGAAGGGAGACATGATAGTCTTGAACTTGCCCCTGAAGTGGTTGTTCTCCCATCCTATAACTGAGTAAGAGGAAACCTTGACCATACACACAATACAGTGTGTATTGTTGATGGACATGAGAGGTAGATTGACAGGTATGTGTTTATTGTGAGAGATTGAATTTTCCTGATTTTGCCTCATATTCCAAAGTTCTCAGAGAGCTCAAGAGGAAATAAAATCTTCTAAGGACATCCTAGAATATCTGTCAACATACCCCCTGAACCAAACCATAAAACCAAGATAAGCATTCACAGTAGCAAACTCGGCAAAATAGACCTTAGCCAAGTGCCTTATTTATTCTCATAATAAATATGTGTATGTTCTCATTTAATACACACACTTGGAAAAGGTGCCATGGTCTATTCAGCTCTCGCAGTTAAACAATTGTTATTGGAATGTTGTAAATTGCTTCCTAGTCCAGTGTGATTTGGTTTAATAAGGATTTAAGCGAAAAGAAGTAAAGTCACACCCATTCTGTAGCAAGAGGATTGCAGAGCTAGACAAGACAGCTTCAGGCTTCGTGTACTGTGAAGGAGGGAATGGTAGCTCCACTACAGTTGACTGGGTACCAAGTGACTATGGCAACAGGAACTCTGTATACTTGATGATGGAGGCATGTTTCTCAAAGTTGTAATGTTTTAATGCCCCAATATATTACTATGCTATGATAAGCGATAATAGATTCATTTATGTTGTCTGTCCTGTCCCTCATTCCCAGTCCTCCAAATGTTTTCTGCACAAACAGTAGCTTACTGCTTTCCTCCTAGACAGTCTGTATCAGGATATATATATTCTTAGGCATTACTGAACACTTATTGAAAATGAGACTCATTTGAGCAGCCTGAAAGAGAAGAACTATAGAAGTCAGGTGTTATCAAGTGGGAAATGGGTAAAACTGGAGTATTTAAATGGGAAGGGGGAAGAGGAGGACTATACAAGGGACTATGGGAGTAAAGAGGAAGAAGGAGCTGAAGGGGGGAAACCATAGGAGACAAATATTATCAAGGGTGAAATGGGAGAAAGGTGGGTACTTTAACTTGGGAGGGAGGAGTGATGGTTAGACAGGAAGACTGAGATGCAAGATAAATAAACTTAACTGGTATAAAAAAACAGAGGGAAACATGTTAGTCCAAAAACCTACTGAAAAATTACACACAATATCTCTACTGAGTTCATGTGTATAGCTGAAGGCTACATAACAAGAAATGGTGCCAGACAGATGAAACTGCCCTTTGAACTGTTGGCCAGGGTAGTTCAAGAGACTCACAAAATTATACAGGCTATTGCCACAGCCCTTAATTGCCTCCCAGAACTTGAAGATAAGACCCTATCGTTGAAGACAGGACATTCTTGGACACAAAACTTAAAACAATGGAGCTTGGAAGCCACCTTCCTGAAGCCTAGCTCTAATAGTTTTAGAGAACACTATGCAAGCTTGAAAGGGGAAACATCAGTCAATGGTCCAAACCCAGCTTTAAGGCCTAATAACCACAATAATGACTGGCACAGCAAACAATATTGAAGCAGTAGTGACACTTTTATCTTGGAGATCATCAACAGTTACCTAATAGAACTTAAGACCCACTCAATGAGAGTAAACTCAGGTATGTCACTATAGTCAAATACACATGGTTGGAAGAAGTCAGATATCTTAGAGAAAACCCCAAGGCTGTCACATTCCTAGAAAATATAATTTCTTTCTGTGTGCTACATATGAATCCTTATATTTACAAACAAGTATCCCAGTTATAACACCTCAAAGAAGCCTCTTTTTCAAGAGACAGAGACTGTTACAGAGTTCCACAACTGTTAACACACAAAGATTAAGTGTCTGTGAAATGCCCAACTTTAAGTCCCACATCTACGATGGAATCTGTATGCCAAGGTTCATGGAACATAGCAGAACAACGGTTAGAGAGAATAGTAATGCATCTCTCAACTCTCATCAATGAACCTGCTTCATGAAACAGAGCGCAATGAGCAAAAAAGGCCACAAATGACCAGAGAATAGAGAATAAGAGTCTGCAGCGTGTGGGTCTTTGGACAGGACACCTAAATTAAATTTCACCCACCCAGAGCTCAAGTACCATTGTGAAAGAGGGGTGGAAAGATTGTAAGAGCCAAGGGAGGAGGTACATGACCATATAGAAAAAGAATCTTAGAGGCTCCTGGGAACCGCTCATATGAATTTACACCTATGGTGGCAGCACACACAAGAACCATGCAAATTCAAGCAGACAAAACCCAGCACAGAACTGTGGAAGTGAGCAGCAGGCCCCAGTCTTAGATGAAGAAATATTGGGCAGCTGATTACTACTGCTGGTTGAGGATAAGCTGATTTTCTTTAAGGGGGGGACTCTAGATAGCCTGACTAAACCCCAGTGAATGAACGTACATTGAGGGACAGCTGGGAACACTTATTTGACTCAATAGGCCTTAACATAAATGACAGAATGCATGAAATCCAGTGGGGAGCCTATGGGAAGGTGTGGACGGGGAAGAAAATGTAAAGATGATTAAGATGTTGTCTAAAAAGGGGATAGTGGGGAACAGATGTTACCTGAGGGAGATGGAAAAAGTGGGAGTAATCGGCAGGGAGAGGAGGGAGGGACATGCAAGGGACCATAGTGTGGGGGAGGGAGGGAAGTCAGGAGAGGAAAGATGACAGGATTCGGGAGCTATTGTGGGAGGGTGGGTATAATGGAGGCACTGTGACTAGGAAAAGAGGGAGGAGGGAGGCTGGATGGGAGAAAAAAAGAGTGGAGATGAGTGAATCTCCAGGGGCTGGGAAACCTAGAGGGAAAACTGATGCCCTAGAAAACTTATAAGAAATTCATGTAGAGTGTCTGAACACTGATGCATATGTATACACAGGTAGGGAACATAGTGCCAGATAAAAGAGACCCCCCCTAAAGCAACAAACATTCCATACAACACTCATCAAAGAAGCTTCTTTTTGCAACAGATGGAAGCTATTGCAGAGCTGCTCTGGTCAGGCACAGAGAACATATACCTGGGAGATGCCCAGTACTACATGACACATCCGCAGTCAAATCTCTACAACAAAGTCTCATGGAACACAGCAAAAAAGAATAAGGTGTAGAAAGGGCTAATGTATCCCTTAACTCTCACCAGTGAGGTGTCCATGTACATCAAAGTGCAATACACACAGAAGGCCACAACTGGCCAAGTTTTGGAGAATAAGACTGTAGAGTACAGGATGGGACTCCTATATGGAACCTCACCCATGCACAGCTCAGGGACCATTGCAGAAGAGGAAGTGGAAAGATTGTAAGAGCCAGGGCTGGTTCATAAACAAAGGAAGATGGAGACTTCCAGGTCACTGGAAACTTGCTCATGTGAGCCTGTGGTAGCAATGACGTCAAAAGTGGGACCCATATCAGCTCAATTAAACAAGGGACCAAAGGGGAGGTGAGAAATAGGTGGCAGGCCAACGCTAGATAGAGAACTATTTGAGACTGATTGCTGCTGGGTGAGGGAGAATATGACATACATACGACCACAGGATGGGCTGACCAGACTACAGTACATTGGATGCATTTACACTGAAGGGCATTTGGGTACTAAGACCTGAATGAATAGGACTCAGCATGTGTAGCAGAGTGCATAGGGTTCAGTGGGAGGATAGAAGGAGGCATGGATGGGAGAGGGGGTCTGAATTTGAGTGGGAAATGTATGAAATTTTAAAAGCTCAATAAAAATAAAAAAGATGATTAAGATGTTATATATTTAATACACAAAAATTCAATAAAAATATACAAAAAAATAAAACTCATCTGAAAATATGAATGAAACACTGATAGTCAATTTATTGGTTCATATAGTCATAGGTGATGTTATAAAACTTTTCCGAGTAACAAGAATTTTTGAGCACCTAACTGTCCAGTATTACAACTGAACAACATAATTAATAATAATAATACATGACTACATGACTTTAGGGCTGGAGAAATTGCTCAGTGGTTGAGTGCTTACTGCTCTTTAGAGGACCCAGGTTTAGTTCTCAGTACCCATATGGTGCTTTACAACTGCCTGTAACTCCAGTTTCAAGGGACTTGATGGCTTCGTCCCCCCACAGGGCCCTGCATGCTCATAATGCAAATACAATCATGCAAACGTTTATACATGCCATGCATGCATATTTAAAAAACTGAGCTCTGCCTTCATAGGGTTTATAATCTGATATAAAGGTAAGCAAGTGAGAAAACCCCAATAACACTGTATATTAGCTTATGCAGGGAGCACTAAGAAAGGATACCTAATTCACAACCAGAGATAAAATTCTGTTCACATTATTGTTTATTAGAAAAATGTTTTAGGTAAATTTTCACTCTGCTTATAACCTAGATCTAGATCTACTGAATATGGTTTGTGAAACTTACAGTGTGTTACACTGTTCTGAAATGAAATGGAAAAATGAGGACATTACCATGGATTCCTCATTGTGGATGCCTTCCCCTTTCATAGGGTGCTTAGGTGATGACAGTCAGATACACTTGGTCAGGTGAAGAAAGTAAAATCAGTGCATGTTTCAAATATTAGAAATGCTTGATCTCACTCCTGTTTTGTTTTTTTTTCCTAATATATTCTCCAATCACAAATGGTACTCTCCCATTGGGTGTGAATGTCATTCTAGAGAAGGCTGGCAGAGTTCAAGTTGTAAGTGTAAGCAAACTGTAAAACAAAATTAATAGAAAATGGCTTTCAGTTCGAACATGTTAAGTGTGAGGTGCCTGTGGGCTCCATTTAATGGCTTGTTCATAATTATAGATTCAGATTTAGATATTACTTAAGAATTTTGCCCTGAAATTATCAGTATACTGTTGGGTTTTTATCCCTACTCAAAGATGAAAATGCCTAGTAGTCAGTTTGTAATATAAATAGAATGAGAACATGGATTTAAATATGAACATTAAATTAAGAATATAGAAACATTGTCTCAGTTATGAGTCTGAATGTAAGAGTAGCCAGCTTGTGAATATCACTGTGTATTTGGGACTCTTCTGAGTAATTTCGTTTGTGTAACCTAAATCCTCATAGCAATCCCTGGAGGTAGAATTCACACACAGAAAGAGTGAATTCAGAACCTTGAGTTCACATAGCATTCAGTACAATAGAAGCCCAAAAAATCTAGCTCCAGAGATGCTGAATTAACCAATGCATTATTTAACTAAAAGGAAATGATTTCACAGAAGCCAATATTATAAGTAGTTTCAAGAATAAGGTGAACAGATAAGAGTGAGAGTTGCTCAGGCAGATTTTATAAATTTGAGGTACATCTACAATGTGAAGAAACTTTGACACAGTGGTGATGGAGACTAAGGTGGGGAGACAGAGAGATCATTGTAACGAGAAGAATGATTTGAAAGACAAAAGAAGGTGAAAAAACACTAACTGTTCAATTTTCACCAATGAAAGTGAAATTTCCAGGGATGAGAGAAGATATAGGTATTAGGAGCTTGAATGTCTTGAAGTTTGGAACTCTCCTTGCCCGTGAACCTCACCTTGTGTGGAGCTATAAATGTGTTCAACCTGGTTCCTATGAGATGTACTCTGAGCACGACAGTTTCCTGGAGAGGTATTTGCTTTCTTATACAATTTATGCTTTCAGATGATTGAAATCTAAAACGAATAGATGTTAATGCATGAGACATAAAGTTTCACATCATTATAAACTGAAACAAAATAATTGCGGATTTTGTAATCAAAGGTTGGTATAACAAAATATTACAGGTGAAGGAGTTATTAACTGTTTTTATTTCTATAGATTTGTTAAAGACATAAATTTGTTAGGTTTCTTCTGAATGACCAACATATTGAACATATCTTACTGGAGAAGAAAGGAATAAAATGGTATAGAGTGAAGAATTATTTGTAGTTGACTCAGAATGCTTTACAAGAAATAAGAAGGGCATGTTTAAATTACTTCTAAGAGAAAGTGTCCTAAAAGCAAGAGCAGTTTAACTTTACCCAAAGAGGTCATTGAGGAAGCATCAATAAGACATTCAGAAAGAGATTAAACATAATTCTAAAGGGAGTAATATAAGTGTCTGGCAATAACATGCACTAGGTACAGAGGTCTGAATACAATGACCTGTCATTTTTCCCCATAGTCCCAGTGTCCATGATTCATGTAAAATAATCATGAGAGCAAATAGAGGTAAGGTGGGCATCAAAGGGGGAAAATTATGAGACAAAATAAAATAGGACAACCAGAACTGACATGGCAGCAATAGAGGAAAACAATTCCTTTCCAGATGAAGAACTTATTAAGGGGCATCTGGTGGTTCTCTCTGCTTGCTGCTTTGTTTACAGCAGCAGCAGCAAGCTACCCTATTACCATTCCATCAGAACCCTCAAGATTTTAAAGAAAGTCTCCTTGTGTGTAACAAAAGCACAATATATCTTTGAGTGATTGAAATCTTTAAAGAAGACATGAAAAGAAGTATCAGAAAGGAACTTTCACACAATGTATATATAGATCTAAAATCCAGTGCCTATGACAAATTATGGTTTATGTAGACAGCAATAATATTGCAATGTACATTCTTAAATTTAAAAACCATGAATGTACTTGTAAACAAAAACGCATCAGAGACTGATTAGTGTACATACCATGCTTATTAAAAAATGTTAAATAGATTTCTCATAATTCTGGAGCTTGAGAAGCTAAAGGTCACGATGATGCTGGGTACTCATAGAGGAGAAAAGGCATATGGGTCCTCTGGGGTCTCCTTCAATTTGGTATCATTCTAGTTGGCATCACTAAGTACATCCCAAAGTCTCACATCCTAACATGACTACCTGAAGAGTATTTCAACATAAGAATTTGGATGAGGGAACAATCACAAAGCCCCTTCCATCTTTCAACTGGGGGTAACTTTAAACATTCTTTGGCATAAAGTTCCATATGATTGAAAAACAGTAGCGTATTTTTGGTGTGGTGGCACGTAACTTTAATCCCAGCACTCCAGAGACAGAAGCAGTTAGATATCTGTGAGATCAAGGTCAGATTGCTCTACACAGCAAGTGCCAGGCCAGCCTGGCCTACCAGGAGACTCTATCTCAAAAAAAAAACAAAATAAAGCAAAACAAAAATAGTAGCATAGGCTTACTCAGGGCCAACATGAAGACTCATCCATACACACACATATGTATTTAACCTTATACACAAACATATAATCATCTACACCATAATCTACCTAAGAATGAACCAAAATATAATGCAAGAAAATATACATTAACACTACTTTGCAATGTTGCTGTTTACAAAAAAATAAATAAATAAATAAGGAGGAAATGAAACCAGGAAACCATATTGAAAACCAGTACTAGCTTGAATTGCACTTAAAATGTAAATTTCTTAATTGTAGTATTCAATTTAGATGTAAGTGAAAATAAAATATAAATATGGGTAAATGAATTGGAAATATTTATTTATCTTGAGGGGGGAGTTGGAGGGCAAGTAGGAGATGGAAATAATTAAAATACATTTTAAAAAGTTACACATTTATGATGTTAATATGATATTTAATTCATTAACATTTACAGAGGCTGAAAGATTTAAAAATATTTATAGATTTTAAATCACAAGTTAGCATATATACTGTATACAAAGCCTTTTGACTATTCAAGAGAGATAAAAACCCAGTTTTTGTTTTAAGGGAACTATTTCAGATACTCTCATGTATATACTTGTCCAGATATAAAAACCCTATGACTACACAAAGCTTGATCTCAAATAAAGTATGCAAATAACATGATTTTCTTGATCAAGAAGCAAAGATTCTTTGAAAATATAATTTGGATATTGACACATAATGACAAACATATTCTTAAAGTGGTAATGATTTTGACAACCTTTTGAGAACATTTATGGATATAGAAAACAGAATTTTGCATATAATCAATTTAAGTTTTTTATAAGAAGGTTTTTATACTACCCAAATTCTAATTATTTTTCTGACAATAATTTTAATTGAGGAAAAGTCTTGGTTACAAGGATATTTTTTTAAACACAAATCATTTTCTCATGGCATACCAAAATGTCATAGTTCAAACAAATTTTTTAATGAAACATCGGCGAGTGATTATTCCTTAATTCCACACTACTTGTGCTCTGAATAATACTTCTAAGGTTCTACAAGCCTTTAGTCTTTAAGTATAAAGCCTTCAGAACCTTCTTTGATTCATTTTATAGTGCTAGGCTCTTGATTATCTTTTATTTTATTTTTTATTGTGCTTTTAAAATTTCATACAATATTTCCCACTCACATCCAGACCCCTTTCTTCCATCTATGCCTCCCCCTCCTCCCCCACCTAACCTTATGCATTCTGCTGTACACGCTGAGTCCTATTAATTCAGGTATTTGTACCCAAATGTCCTTCAATGTAAATGTGCCCACTGGAGTCTAGTCAGCCCATCCAGTGGTGATATGTAAGTCATACAGTCACTCACCCAGCAGCAACCAGTTAAAAATAGTTTTCTATCTAGTGCTGGCCGGCCACCTATTTCTCACCTCCCCTTTGGGCCCTTGCTTAGTTGAGCTGACATGGTTCCACTTTGATGTCACTGCTGCTGCACGCTCACCTGAGCAAGCCTCCAGTGGCCTGGAAGTCTCCACCTCCTTATATTCATGAACCAGCCCTGGCGCTTACAATCTTTCAGCCGCCTCTTCCACAATGGTTCCAAAGCCATGGGTGGGTGAGGTTCCATATGGGAGTCATATCCTACACTCTACAGTCTCTTAATCTCCAAAACTTGGCCAGTTGGGGCCTTCTGTGTGTAATACATTCTGATGTACATGGAAGCCTCACTGGTGAGAGTTGAAGGGTGCATTAGCCCCTCTTTCTACCACTTATTATTCTAAGTTGCATGAGTCTTGGTTGTAAGAATTCGACTGCAGATGTATCACAGGTGTGTGTTCTCTGTGGCTGACCAGCTGTGCAACTCTGAGGTAGCCTCCATCTTTTGCAAAAAGAAATTTCTTTGATGAGTGCTGTATGGCATGTTATTTGCTCTAGGAGGTCTCTTCTATCTGGCACTGTGTTCCCTACCAAGCAGCTTATAGGTATACATATTGCATTAATGTTCAGACACTCTATGTGCATTACTCATAGGGTTTCTAGGGCATCACTTTTCCCTATAGGGTCCCTAGCACCCCAAGATTCACTCATCTTGACACTTTTTTCTCACAGAGGCTCCCTCCTCCCTCCCTTCCAAGTCGCAGTGCCCCCACTATTCCCATCCTCTGCCCCCAATACCCCCTGACTCCAGCCATCTTTCCATTCCTGATTTCCTTGCTCCCTCACACTATGATCCCTGGCATGTCCCTCCCTCCTCTCCTCCCTGTTGATTGCTTACAATTTTTCCACCTCCCTCAGGTAACATCTGTTCCTTACTACTCACCTTTCAGGTTGTTTCCTGTCCTTTACCTCCATGTGTCCTTTCCCTGGCTCCTGGTGTTACTTCACAATTTATATACTCACAAGTAAGGGATTGTTGCTACAGTCCACAAATGAGGGAGAACATACATCGCTTTCTCTTCTGCGCTTGTGTTACTTCACTTAGTATAACACTCTCTGCCTAAAAGATGGAAGAAATGTTTTATATGAAATGCTATAAGCATTATACAATTAACCATTATGAAATAATATTTGAAGTCCTATATTTCTCTCAACATATTTTAAGAAAATATTTGTTAAAAATATAGATATCCAATGTATACTTTGAATACTAATAATTTTAGGCATATTCTTAACATTTCCTGTGACCAAGTTTGTGGGAGACAGACTTGAGCCTAAGGTGAAAGTCTTATTGACAGCCATACAGCAGGCCTGAGACAATGGCCCAACTGCTGGAGCCACGAGGAATGCCTTGTGACATTTTGCTCCCATTGGCAGATCATGAGACTGATGCCTAGAGCTCACCACTCCCTAATCACCACCATTGGGTACCTCACCTTTAAACTACTTACTGTACTGTGCACCACCCTTGGATACCTCACCTGTAAACTACTTGCTGTATTGTGATTGGACCACTACCCCTCTCTAAGCTTGTGCCTTCCTACAATAAACCAGATCTGCGTCACTGAACCTGGTCTCCTGTGTCTGAATGCGGCTCTGCTGACACAGTCTCCTCACCAGCCCTGGGGTCCAGACCGGGCGACTGATCAGGGCAACTAAGAGAGCAGGAGAGTGGCCATAGCCAGAGGGGAGCAGCCACAGCTGGGAACCACAGCTGGCGCCCAACGTGGGGCACGAAGCCTCCTGCCCCACAGAGCTGTAGCGTGTCGTTCCTGTCTCCACTGATCGTCTTCCTGAACGGTTCCTGAGTCCCTTTGGGTACATCTTGCAGGGTGAGTGACCTCCGGTATGAGGAATAGTCATCCAGCTGCTGCCAGCACCTGCGCTGCTGCACTGGTTTCTCTCCTCAGGAGTAGGCAAATTAGGGTAACAGAAAAGGATGTAACTAAGGTTTTAGATGAAGTACTAGCTCTTGCCCCCTGGTTTACAGATACTTATTGCTGGGATCCTGAACAATGGGCTTGCATTTTATTCTTGGCCAGGCATAGAAAAGTCAGGGAGGGATGCCCACAGACTGGGCTGTTCTACCCTGTTGTGACAGCCATTCTGGCTTCCCTTCAGGGGGTTCCCCCAAAGCCCCTGAACAGGACAATCCCCTATTTAAAGAGATAGATGAGCAAATACAATAACAGGGCACTGGGGATGGCCTGTCCCAGGCATTTCCAGTTAAAACAAAACTAACGGATTCTTGTTCTGATAAAACTATGACTGTTAATGATGCTATTAAAAATAAGGAATTGAGGTTTGAGAGCTCTCTTGATGGAAAACAGGAAGTTAGGCCAGTCTCTGCTCCACCATTACAGGGTGGTGGCTACTCTCCACCATCTTGTATTAGCTTTGGTGGAAAACAGGAAGTTATGGCAGCCTCTACTCCGCCATTACAGGGCAATGGCTACTTTCCACCATCTTGCACTAGCTTTAAGGAAGTTCCCCTCGAGTCCACCTACCCCTCCCTTCCAGAGGAGGACTGGAAGTCCCTCCCACCGAGGCCCATGTTCTATGATACAATGAGAGATTTTCTACAGTTCTTCTCAGTTACTGTCAATCAGGGACAACAGAACCCTAATGTCTGGAATCCATATTCTCATGATACCTTAAGGAAGCTGTGTAAGGCAGCAATCGAGGATGGCATTCACTCCCCCTGGTTTGGTCAGTTATTAGATACAATTAGTCCAATTCAGCCAATACCCCCTATGATGGGCAGAATATTGCCTGTGCCTGCTTACAGGGAGGTGATTTCCTTTTATGGAAAGTTGCTTACCAAGATGAATGTGAACAGGCAGAGCGCAATAGAAATGCCAATGTCCAAAACATTGGAATTGATGCTCTAATAGGATGTGGCAATTTTGAGACCCCCCCCAAGCTCAGGCACAAAGACCTCCTCACTACTTTGAACAAGTATGGCTTTGCGCCTGTGTGCTTTTCAAAGTATGCCGACTTGCAGTGATACCAAATTAACCAAATTGATACAAAAACCAGGTGAGTCTTTCTGATTTTGTTGAGAGATGCCAACAAAGTATAAATAGAAAGATCAGTCATCAGGGAGCTGCTGATGCCTTGCTCAAGGATCTTGTATATGAAGGCTGCTCTACAGAGTGTTGCCTTGCCATAGGACCTGTTAGACACAAGGATGTCTCTGATTGGTGCCCAAGATGCTGTAAAGGCTTTCATTGGGCTGTAGGTCGTAGGTCTAAGGTGGATGCAGATGGTAAACCCATACAAAAGGTGCCTTTAAATGGGCAATGGGGCGCCCTCAGCCCCTCCCCAAAAAGAGGAAGTAGGGAAATACACCCCCATATCCAATGGACGATGCCTATTGATTTGCATAAGCCTAGGATGCAACTCTCCCTAGATGGCCATAAGTTTAAAGGCCTAATTGACACAGGGGCTGATATTACTGTGCAGATGGTAAACCCATACAAAAGGTGCCTTTAAATGGGCAATGGGGCGCCCTCAGCCCCTCCCCAAAAAGAGGAAGTAGGGAAATACACCCCCATATCCAATGGACGATGCCTATTGATTTGCATAAGCCTAGGATGCAACTCTCCCTAGATGGCCATAAGTTTAAAGGCCTAATTGACACAGGGGCTGATATTACTGTAATCAGACAGGAAGAAGCCTTATCTCACTGGCACCATAAGCCTGGACCCCCTATACAAGGTGTTGGGGGCTTACAAAATACTTTACAGGTCCAACATCCCATGGTCTGGACTGACCCAGATGGCAATACATGAGCTATTAAACCACTCTTAGCTACAGGGCTTCCCCATAACCTGTGGGGGAGAGATTTCCTCTGCAATATGGAGGTTGTTCTAACTACCAATGACAAAGCCCTTTATGACGACCGCATTGTAGACCAGCAGTTAGTTAATGCCCCCACCCTCACCCCCAATTCTAAAGGCCACTGCTTCGCTGCCCAAGCCAAGCTTACACCACTCTTCAACCTCTTGCGGGGCACTGAGATGGTCTCCATTCCCTGCAAGGTCTCTCCGGAGGCACAACGTGTTGTTTCAATGATCAAGTCTCACCTGTCCCAAGCATTTATAAATAGGATACAGCCAACGTTGCCCATCCAGGCACTAGTTATTCCTACTAAAAACACCCCTTTGGGAGTGCTCTGGCAGACACAGGGCCCCCTGATATGGGTCCACTCTTCATGGAGTCAACTTCACAAGGTCACCCCAGCTATTGAGGCATGGGCTATGTTAGCCCTTAAACTTGTTCAGACCTCCTGCTTTCTGTATGGCCACGAACCTGAATCATTGGTTCTTCCCCTTCCACTTCACATGCTACAGTCATTGTTCTTTGACAGCCCTGGCTTCCAAACTCTCCTACTAGTCTATCAGGGG
>NW_008336076.1:3653969-3663818 GCF_000622305.1 Nannospalax galili | reverse complement strand
TAATATTTTTTCTGACAGTGCTTATGTAGTTCAGACTCTACAATATCTGGCTTTGCAGCTTTCCAGCCCCACCAGAGCCCCTGTGATTTGTTACTCTCTTCATTACAACTATTACTTGAGCAGCGCTCTGCCCCTTGGTATATTCAACACTTGATGTCTCATACCAATCTCCCAGGGCTTCTGGCAGAGGGCAATGCCACCATTGACAAACTGGTCCTGAGCGCCACCCTAGACTCCATCCTAATTCAACAAGCTAGAGACTTACATGCCTGCTTCCACCTTTCTCCCCAAGCTCCTCCCTACCTTGCTGATTCAGAGCTGTAAACATTTGGTCCATGTGTGCCCCTCTTTTACTTATGGGACCATTATAACCCTCTGGAACTCTCCCTAGGGGCCTTGGCCCCAACAAGATATGGCAAATGGACATCACTCATTTTTCTCCTTTTGGCAAGCTCAAGTATATCCATCATATTATTGACACTTATTCCAATGTCCATTTTGTCTGGTTAAATGGCTTCTCATGCCATAAGGACTATCAAATATGCCATGGTCCTTTTGGGAATTCCTTGGCAAATAAAAACAGATAATGGTCCTTGTTATGTTTCTGCTACCTTCAGCCATTTTTGCTCTGACTGGAATATTAGGCACATAACTGATATTCCTTATAATCCTTAGGTTCAAGGGATTGTTGAACATTCCCACCAAATACTCATTAGACAAATACAGAAAATAAGGAAAGACAATGATAAAGGACCCTGCTATAAGGACCCCAATTTTGTTATACAACGAGCTCTATTTGTACTAAACTTTCTAAAATTTGACTCCAATGGCCTCCCACCAGCAATAAAGCATTGGGGGGCATTCACTCAGCCCATTCCGCCTCCCATGGTGAGATGGAAGGACCCTCTCACAAGTGAATGGAAAGGTCCACACCTATTATTAACACAAGGGTGAGGCTACGCTTGTGTCTTTCCAGATAATCTTCCAGCCCCCATCTGGATCCCAGCTTGGAATATCAGAATTGCCTGCGATGGAAAACCTCCCTCCACAACTACCAACCCCAGAGGTGGCAGACCCTAGAGGAAGCAGCACACCTATGTGCACCATCATTACTGCTAACTCCTGATTTTTGGACCCTGAATTGTTAAGGGTCTTGATAATTTTGTTAAAACTCATATTTCTCTGGTTCAGTTAGCTATTGCCCCACCTCCAGATCTTGCCAGGCATGTCTCTGCAAACAAGGACCTGCTGTTCCTTGCCCTTACCAACCTAGAGATATGAAAATTAGGCTTGAGCATAGGTATAAAATCTTACAGAACAACCATGCAACAGACCTGAGACAATGGCCTGACTGCCAGAGTGACAGGAAACACCTTGCGATACATACTCCTGTTGGCAGACTGTGAGACCAATGCCTAAAACTTGCCACTCCCTAATCCCCATCATTACCCTAGATGGGACGACCCTGCTCCATCGGCTTTTATTGAATTCTTAGCCCCTTAAGAGGACTTTGCACAGGCCAAAGCTTAATACACTGCTTCTCCCTCTGCCGGACCATACCAAGGGACTCACCCTTTAAGGGCTGGTAGTCAATGATGGGTAAGATCCCAAGAGATGGGAAAACCTAAGACAGGCACAGTCCATAATGCTGGGTGACCCTTGAGGTGGGGACAACAATGCAGAGGCAAAGAATCTCGACTCCCACTGGTTGGCATGGAGTTGGCACAACCTGCTCTTAAGAAAGCTTGCCATTTTGAGGGAGGGGGCTCTTGATTCAATGACCCCCTGAGCCATTGTACTTTGCTTAATATATCTGGACTGATATCAATATGCTATGTATTCTAAATTATACCTCACCTTCAAAAATAAAAAAAAATTTAAAAAGGGGGAGAGAAGTGGGAGACAGACTTGAGCCTAGAGTGAAAGTCTTATTGACAGCCATACAGCAGGCCTGAGGCAATGGCCCAACTGCTGGAGCCACAAGGAATGCCTTGTGACATTTTGCTTACATTGGCAGATCATAAGACTGATACCTAGAGCTCACCACTCCCTAATCACCACCCTTGGATACCTCACCTTTAAACTACTTACTGTACTGTGCACCACCCTTGGATACCTCACCTTTAAACTACTTGCTGTGCTGTGATTGGACCACTACCCCAATATAAGCTTGTGCCTTCTACAATAAACCAGATCTGCATCACTGAACCTGGTCTCCTGTGTCTGAATGAGGCTCTGCTGACACAGTCTCCTCAGCAGCCCTGGGGTCCAGACTGGATGACTGATCAGGGGAACTAAGAGAGCAGGAGAGTGACCATAGCTGGAGGAGAGCAGTCACTTGACGACCACACAAGTTATTTTAAGTAAAATGTTAAATTGCTCAAAAATTTTAAGCCTATCAAATCAGAATTTCCTGTATCTGATTTCTAAAACCCAAATTTAAAGTACTACACAAAATCTCCTTTGATGGTAGTCAGTTGAAAAAGGCTCAGCTCTGTGGTATTTCTCTTGGAAGGGTCTTGTGTCAAATATCAAATGAAAAGACATTCTGTTATCTTTGTGTTCATGTTGTCACTTAACTCAGGATGCTTGAATCATAGGGACATTGAAACAAAATATCATGGAAGGAAGAATAAAAAATACTCTTCTTGAAGAATACAGAAGTTTGCCTTAAATTTTTAAAACCTAATAATCTACTTTTTAGTATTTATTTCTTTAATTTTCATGTTGAATGGGAGCTTGAAATGACTATATATTTTACATACTACACAGTTTATGTACCCTGAGGGTATATATTTTCCTTGTTATTAATGCATCATTAATTGTTAGATAAGCAGTGTATACATGGAGCTCTTTGCCTTCAGAAAAAGTTCAAAAGAAAGAAATCAAACCTCTTTATTTTAGTATCAATTACTACACAATTAATTAAGCAGATTTTATTGAGGTTGTCTGATCCAATCACTACTTAAGGATTTAAGAAAGATTGTAATGAAGATATTAATCATAGATAAAGACATCATTTTCATTTGAACAATTGCTATTTTTAGTGACAGCATACAAAAAATTTTTAGGAAAGCCTGAAATTGCTTTGAATTGTTGAAGGATTTGTAGTAGGCACTACAAGACAGTTGCCTTTGATCTGATACCTGAGGTGCATAAGTTGGACCAGTCGAAGAGGAAGATGGTTAGTCAATGATACTGACATTCCAAAGAGGTCAGACCAATCAACAGGACAAGGATTTAAAGAGTCAAATGGATCCTAGAAATGTCAGTAGTTTTTTATTGTGAAAATGAACAGTACAGTCAAGAATGCAAAGGATGGTCTTGACTTGTAAAGGTTTCTGAGCTCCCAACCTTGTGGGAAGACAACAGACAAGCAGATTGAGCCTGGCACTGGCCACACTACCTCAAGAATCAAACAAGACCCTGATTTGCACACATCCTAGTACATCTGTTCAGCTGATGCATTGCCTGGTACCTTGGTTAGGAGGACATCTTGTGGTTAAAGGGATTTCATGGAATGATGGTGTATAGAATTATATATCTGTTTCCATTTTTTTCTTTAGTTGCAGCTGCCAGGCTACACCTTTTGTGTGGAAACTTTAAAATTGGAGCCATACTCAGCTATATTTCCCAATTCTGAATTCACATATACCATAATAACTTCAGGCTACTTAGTCAATGCAGACTCTTAAGTGCTTTAGGCATAACTGAATGAATTGCAACCAGCATAGACTTTCAATATGAGAGTCCTGAGTGCAAATCCAGAAAGCTCCATTACTCTCTGGCTCATATTTTTTTTCCATAAATATGGATTAAAAAGCCCATTTTAACAGAGTAGTTTGAGTGTTATGTTTTTAGATCACATGTGCCTGACCTTCAGTCAGAATTCAATAAATGCTATCTTGATCACTTTGTTTCTTGTCCATAAAGAGTTATGATGGACTCAAATTATACAAACAACATGAGCTTAAGCCAAAGCTCCTCCAAAGATAGATAGCTCCTTTAACAGTATGAAATAAAATATATTTTAGGAAACCCACGGCTCCAAAGAGTTACTATGGAGATATGGAGCAGCTTTTGAGGACCCATTCCTACAGAGTAACCTATTCACACATCAACACAAAGTAATGCTACAAATCTTCTGCTTTAATATTCAAGTAGAAAAAAAATCTATAAATAGTCCTCTATATAGACCTGGGTTGCTGATTATTTTATTGCAATGAATCTTATATACAAAGCTATAAGGGCATCAAGGATTTTCATCAATATGTTAAATTTAAATACATGTGAACCTAATGGCCTTTTTGAGACATTTCACCAAAATTTTACTTTCCTTCCTTCCTCTTCTTAGGGAATATTTAAAACATGATAGCAAGGAGAAGCACATGAATGTACTTACATCAGAACAAAGGAGAATTCTGACTCCAAGATCTCAACAAGCATTAGCATAGCATGGAGGATGGATGCAGACTGAGGCATGTAGCAACACAAGATCTTTATACTGAATGATCAATACAATTTCAAACAGATTAGAGAACTTGGAAAACAGCCAGAGTAAGTAGGTCATATTTCTTTTTCTCCCCATCCAGGGAATACTTATTTGGTATTGAAAATATGTCTCATAAACAGCTGCTTTTGATCCAAAACTTCCATGAGTAAATGTAAAATCAAGTCATTAGAAATTATACTTCCTGGGGCTGGGGTGATATATCAGTTGGTAAAGTGCTTGCCACACAAGCATGAGGACTTGCATTTGATCTTCAGAACCACATACAAAACTCTGGTGTGGTAGCTCTCTCCTGTAATCCTACCACTAGTGAAACTGAGACTGGAGGATCCCTGTGGTTCCTGACTAGTCATCATGCCTTGCTTAGTGCTTTTCAGGCCAGGTGGAGATGCTGTCTCAGAAACCTTGGTGGATGGCTCCTGAAGATTGACACTAGAGGCCGCCCCCTGACTTTCACATGCATGTGAAAACACTTTCATACACACACTTGCACATTTACTACACCAAAACATTACACTTCCATTTCATAATTTGTCTCTTATGAAATAAACCATGGAAGAAAACTCAAGAGAATGTTATTATTTTTTATGAAGGGATAAGAAAAAGACCTAAGTGATCATAATTTCAATTATTTTTAAGTTGTAAAACCCAAAAAGTTGCATAATTTACAGCTTTCTTATTTTATTAAACAAATTTTTAAAGTATTTTGTAAATTCTTGCCACTGATAAAAGATAAATAACAAAAGGAAGCAAATACTTATACCATATATTTATCAATTTATCATTTTTATTCCATTCTATGGAGCATTTCCCATTATGGGAACTATAGATTTTCTTCTTGGCTCTGCTTAAGACTGAGCTTATATGTAATATATTTTCCCATTTTAATTAAAGGGAACAGTTGTATTAGTTGTGTAGGCTAAAGTATCAAAGAGGAAAGAATAGAATATGTTCACAGAAAATGTTCTTACAATTTGATACTTTAAGACTAATTTTAACCATTTCTATTAAATTCTTTGTATATCTTATAAAGACACATAAGCAATATTACCAGAAAAATAAGATAAATTTGACACTATTAGACAAACAGTACCATAGTTTATTGTGTATTAGTCCAATAAAATTAGTAGTATTTGTGATACAAGATACCAGAAAAACATGCATATTCCATTGTTTTTATTCTTTAACTTAAAATCATTTTTAAATTTAGTTATTAATTAACAAATAACTTTAAATGAGAGAAATAAACATTTTAGAACAATTCAAACAATGAATTCTAGACATAATGTCACCTGAGTTTTCTTGTCACTGAAGATGCATAGCTCAGCATCTTCCTTGGGATGGATGAGTGCACTGTTGTGATCATTAACCATCTGCTCAATCTTCTCTCTAGAAAACATGTGAATTCTTAGGATAAAAGTGTTTTGAATGTATGGTTTTATTTTTCCCTTTACCTAATATCCCATTCTGTGGAAGTCTAGAAATAAGAATGACAGAATTAAAAAGGACACACAAGACTAGATATCAATGGGCAATTAAAGTAAATTTTCAACAAATGGATGCTAGGTTGAATTTTGAGACTTGTTATATGGACTGAATTCTGTGCCCAAAAGTTTTGTGCTGGAATCCTAAGAGCATTCAATGTAATTGTGCTTGAGGCAGGGTCTCTTCAAAGGTAATTAAGTTAAATGAGATAGTTAGGATAACATCTATTCAAAAATGA
This sequence comes from Nannospalax galili, assembly GCF_000622305.1. Lineage (NCBI taxonomy): Eukaryota > Metazoa > Chordata > Mammalia > Rodentia > Spalacidae > Nannospalax > Nannospalax galili. The sequence goes on along the minus strand of NW_008336076.1, from coordinate 3,657,585 downwards.
CTGGTGTCTTTATAAGAAGAAATTAAGGTACAGATAAGCACCAAGGAAAATACAGCCATCTAGATGTCAACAAAAATACCTTAGGAGATGCCAACCAAACTGACAGATTTATATGGGATGCCCACCCTCCCAAACTTTGAGGAAATAAGTATCTGTAATTTAATTTGCTTGAAGTGAGCACATTCTGGCTATTTTTGAGTCTACGAGGCATCAATGAGTTAAAATCCTGTGAAGTGATTTAGAATTAAAATGGATTTTCATAGGACTCTTAATCCTCTTATAGAAAATTTCAACTCTCACACAATAAATATGCCACTAATAACCAATAGTGAATATGGAAGAATTTTAGGCATATTAGCAAAAGACACTTTATTGAAAATTTCTGGGAATTATTGTATGCCTAAGACTTCTCCTAAAATATGCTCATCACAGAGTGCTTGTTTGTTGAGTAGAGGATTTCCATTTAAGTATGATGGGCTTGGATATTGATGTCACGCAGACTATTCATTTTTGAGTCGAGCTAATAATTAATCACAAAGAGGGGAAAATCGTAACATTAAGGGCTCATATGAAGAAGCTAGTAATGAGTATTTAATTCTGTGAAAAAGATATATTTAAGGAACATATGCCTTGACATTTTCTAAATTGTAGTAGTTAGATTTTAGAATTCTGATTCCTCTGGTCTAAGCTCTTCTAAAGCTTACTTTAAACTCTACAAATAATTACAGTCATGTAAAAATTGTAGGACATGAAAATTAATGACAGTGAGGTATTAAAATTATTTTATAGCAGCTTACAAAATAAATGTGGCATATTTTCCCTAATTCATTACTAAACACCCTTGGCACTGATAGCTTGAAACTACCATAATAAGAAAAAAATCAGCAAACTCTAACATTTGGTATTTTTTTTTACCTCAGACAGTGAGCTGCTGAGCATTTATTAAGACATAACTGGAGAGCTTTTAATCTACAAAATTTGTTAATATAAAAATTAATGATCCAATTCATTCTAGCAATTAAAATGCTACATATCTAAACTTGAATATATTATAAAATATGTAAACATTTGTGATGGCAAATCTTGTTTGTCAGCTTTACTGAATCTAGAACTAACTGAAATGAGAGAGACTTTCCTGACTGGATCATTTGAAGCTGGAAGACCCACCCTTAATGTGGGTGTTACTTTCTGATGGCAGCCCATATAAAAGGCCTTGGCAGAAAGGACTTTTGCTTTTTGCCTGTTGGTCTTCTCTCTCACTGGTGGGTTCATCTTGCTGCTGTGGCATTCCTTCATTGATAGAAAAACCAATTTCTTTGGATTCCAATGTAGACTGAAGACTAGTAGACCTCCAGAAATCCTTTAGGCCATCCACTTCAGATTGGGACTGCTGAGACACCCAGCCTCCTGAACCGATCAGCTACTAGATTCTCAGGTCTCCAGTGTGATGCAGTCATTGTTGGATTAAATAGATTCTGTCCTATAATCTAATCTAATCTAGTAAATTCATATATTCATTTTATCAACTTTGTTTATTTAGAGAACCCTAATAGTGCACTCATAAAAAAAAAAAAGCCAAAAAGTTTATAGAAAGACATAAAGGAAGGTATGTCAAATGTTGGGTGGAAGTCTAAATGTTCTTACAAAATAACTGCAATTTAGTGTTACTGATAAAAATTTACTTTTCTTATTAAAAAATAAATGCAAATAAAATAGATTCTGGATATAATGAAAATGGAGTTCATATACCATAGTTATGGAAATATTTTATGCACTGAATTTATTAAAGGAATTGATACAATAAAGAATGATTACAGGCTTTCTCCAACCCACAGGCTTCTCTCTCTGGGACCAACCCAGCTCCTCAGTGCAGTCCTCAGGGGCCCTTGGAGCCTCCTCCTGCCCCCATCTTCCTCTGCATGTCTGGGTGGCATGGCCACCAGCTGCCCTAGACCAGCATCTTTCCTAGGCCCAGTACCCAGGCCAGTCCAACCAGCGAATTCCTGAGGCCAAAATCGATCCTGAAGGGATCCAGACCTTAGGAGAAAGCCTGACAGCATCTGACCTCATCTGACTTGGGCCTCTGTGGGAACTCCTGAAGACAAAAGCAATCTGGCCACTCCAATACAAAACTGAAAGAGAAAACTGGAAGCTTAGAGGAACCAGCCTTTCATATCCAAAAATTAAACCACAAAGACACATAAATTCCACAAAAAGAAGCAGACCTAAACTTGAAGGCTTGAGTCTCACACAAGAACCAGAAACGACAAAAGAAATTCACATGTCAAAATCACAGAGAAAAAATCAACATGAAAAACCAAAATACCATATCACCACCAAGTCAATAATCCTCTAGAGGAGTACAATGAGAACTCCCTAGAGATAATGCAGGACATGGAACTCAACAATTATAAACATGATAAAAAGAATTTAGTGAATTTAAAAACACACAAACAAAGAAATCAAAGACCTGAAGGAAGATAAGGATAAAATTCTGAATGAATTCAGAAAAGAGTTAGAAATATTGAAGAATACTCAGGCTGAAATGAAGTGAAACACTCAGTGATCCAATTAGCAATGACAGGAGAAAGCCTCACCAATAGGATGAATGAAATGCTAAACAGAATATCTAGACTGGAAGATAAAGTGGACAAACTAGACTACTCAAGAAAAGATTATGAAAAATTTAAGAAATCACAAGAATGGAATATTCAGGAATTGTGTGACACAATAAAAGATGAAACTTATGAATCATAAGCATACAGGAAGGAGAAGAATCCCAAGAAAATGGCATGGACCAGATCTTCAAAAGAATCATGGAAGAAAATTTTCTAAAATTAAAGAAGAACATTCCCATACAAATACAAGAAGCATATAGAACACCAAACAGGCAGGACCAGAAAATAAACTTTCCATGGTACATTGTAGTAAAAACACTAAATGTACAAAATAAAGAGACAATACTAAAAGCTGCAAAAGAGAAACAACAAGTCACATATAAAGGAAAACCCATTAGGATTACAGCTGACTTTTCAGTGCAAACTATGAAAGCCAGAAGACTTTGGACGAAGTATTCCCAGTTTTAAATGACCACAGATGCGAACCCAGACTTCTATACCCAGCCAAAAGGTCTATTACAGTTGAAGGGGAAAGGAAAATCTTCCATGACAGAAATAGGATGAAGGAATTCATGTTCACAAAACCAGCCCTTCAGAGAGTTCTGGAAGCAATACAAAGAGCTGAAGAAAGGAATGACTATACCCAAGGAGTTGCAGAAAGAAATTCAATGAAGGTATAACTGTGGAAAAGTACAGCTACATCATGAATGTAAATAGAAATAAAAATGACAGGATTCAATACTCATCTTTCATTAATAACTTTAAATATTAATGGACTGAACTACCCAGTCAAAGGCACAGACTAGGTAAATGGGTTAAGAAATAAAACCCATCTTGTTGTTGTCTGCAAGAAACCCACCTCACTTTCAAGGACAGACACTATCGAAAAGTAAAAGGATGGAAAAAAATATACCAAGTGAATGGCACTAAGAAAAAAGCAGGTGTTGCAATTCTAATATCTGATAAAATAGACTTTAAAACTAATCAGAAGAGAGAAA
>NW_008336076.1:3653339-3653839 GCF_000622305.1 Nannospalax galili | reverse complement strand
ATAGTAGGGGACTTCAATACCCCACTATCTCCATTAGATAGGTCAACAGGCCAGAGACTTAACAGAGAGACATCTGAATTAAACAATACCATATATCAAATGGACTTAAGAGACTGAGCATTCCACCTAAACACCAAAGGACATACTTTCTACTCAGCATCCCATGGAACCTTCTCCAAAATCGACCATATACTGGGGCACAAAATAAACCTCCACAAATACTAAAAGATTGAAATAATTCCATGCATTCTATCATACCAGAGTGCAGAAGAAGCCCTAATCACCACATGAACACATGGAGATTAAACAAAACACCACTGAATGATGAATGGGTCAAAAGAGAAATTAAGAAAGAAATAAAAGTATTCCTGGAACTAAATGAAAAAGACAATACAACACAACAAAACCTCTGGGACATGCTGAAAGCTGTCCTTAGAGGGAAGATTATAGCTCTAAATGCCTACATCAATGGATGGAACACAAATAAATGAGTTAACACT
>NW_008336076.1:3652362-3653234 GCF_000622305.1 Nannospalax galili | reverse complement strand
CATCACAACACTAAAAAGATCCAGAACATTATAAGGGACTACTTTAAAAACTTTCATGCTACTAAATTTGAAAATGTAAAAGAAATGGACGGGTATCTAAAGTACGGGAATAATCCAAAACTAAACCAAGAAGAGATCAACAGCTTAAACAGACCCATATCACAAAAAGAAATTGAAACAGTAACACAAAACCTCCTGACTAAAAAAGACCCAGGAACAGATGGATTTAGAGCAGAATTTATTAGATATTTAAAGAAGATCTACATCCAATACTACTTAATTTATTCAAAAACATAGAAAAGGAGGGAGAACTTCCAAATTCATTCTATGAAGCCAGCATCACTCTAATACCAAAGCCAGGTAAAGATACAACCAAAAAAGAAAACTATAGACCCATATCCTCAATGGGCATAGATGCAAAACTTCTCAACAAGATACTTGTAAACCATATACAGACACACATCAAAAAGATCATCCACCATGATCAAGTCGGCTTTATCCCAGAGATGCAGGGATGGTTCAATATATGTAAGTAAATAAACATCATAAACCATATAAATGGGCTCAAAGATAAGAACCACATGGTCATCTCAATAGATGCAGAGAAGGACTTTGACAAAATTCAACATGCATTTATCTTTAATGTCCTAGGGAGAATTGGACCAGAGGGAACATACCTCAACATAATTAAAGCCATACATAACAAACCCACAGCCAACATCATTCTAAATGGAGAACAACTGGAAGCATACAAATTAAAATCAGGAACCAGACAAGGCTGTCCACTGTCTCCATCCTTTTCAACATAGTGCTTGAAACTCTTGCTAGAGCAATAATACAGGAGAAGGCAATTAAAGGAGTACTAATTGTAA
>NW_008336076.1:3644906-3651889 GCF_000622305.1 Nannospalax galili | reverse complement strand
ATCAAAATCCCCATGACATTTTTCACAGAATTGGAAAAAAAACATCTTAAGGTCCATATGGAAGCACAAAAGACCTTGGATAACCAAAACAACCCTGAGCACTAAGAGCAATAGTAGGGGGATTATTGTACCATAGTTTAAGCTGTATTACAGAGCTATAGTCATAAAAACAACATGGTACTGGCACAAAAATAGACCTATAGACCAACGGAACAATATTGAAGACCCAAATATGAGTAAATACAATTTCAGCCACCTGATATTTGACAAAGGGGCCAAAAATATTCACTGGAGGAAAGACAGCATGTTCAGGAAATGGTGCTGCCAAAACTGGATCTGCACCTGTAGAAGAATGAAACTAAACCCGTATCTTTCACCCTACACAAAAGTCAATTCCAACTGGACTAAAGACCTCAATATAAAGCCTGAAACTCTGAAACCATTAGAAGAAAACATTGGAAAAAACCTACAAGATATAGGTATAGGAAAGGAAACAAGGGCAAGAATTAACAAATAGGACCTCATTAAACTGAAAAGCTTCTGTACATCAAAGGACGCAACCAGGGAAGCGATAAGAAAACCCACAGAAGGTGATAAAATCTTTACCAGTGACACATCTGACACATCCTACAGAAGTATAATATCAGGAATATATAATGAACTCAAAAAAGAGAGAATCAAGACAAGAAGCAACCCAATTAAAAGATGGGCTAAAGAGTTGAACAGAGAGTTCTCAAAAGAAGTAAAGATTGCTACTATGAAACATCTTAAAAGATGTTCAACATCACCAATAATTGGGGAAATGGAAATTAAAACTTTAAGATTTCATCTTACCCCAGACAGACTGGCTAAGATCAAGAGAACAAATGATGCCAAATGTTGGAGAGGATGTAGGGAAAGAGGACACTCATCCACTGCTGGTGGGGCTGCAAACTTCTTCAACCCCTATTGAAAACAGTGTGGAGAACTCTTAAAAAAAAACACAAATGAACCTACCGTTTGACCCAGTTATACCAGTCCTTGGCATATACCCAACCAACTCATCCTATTGCAAAGACACTTGTACATCCACGTTTCTTTCTGCCCTTTTCACAATAGCTAAGAGATGGAAGCAACCTAAGTGTCCTTCAGTTGATGATTGGGTAATGAAAATGTGGTTCATTTATATGATGGAGTTTTACTCAGCAATAAAGAAAGATGAAATCATGAAATTTGCGGGTAATTGGATGGAACTAGAAACTGTTATACTAAGTGAAGTAACACAGACTCAAAAATCGACATATGTTCTCCCTCATATGGATCCTAGAACCAAACTCTGATAAGTGAGTATGTATCCAGACATAACAAAAGGAAACAGGATAATGGAAAGAAAACAGGGAGGTAAAGGAAAATAAAGAACCTGAAAGGGAAAAACAATAGGAAACAGTCCTTAATAAGGGAGATATGGACAAAATGGGTTAGTTTAAGGGAGGTGGGAGGGAAGGGTATACAGGAAACATAGGGGATGAAGGGAAAGAAGGAACTCAAGAGAGGTAGGACAATAGGAGAAGGGTATTATTAAGGGAGAAAGGGGGGAAATGGGGGGCCCCTTAAATGGGAAAACTATGGTGGAGGGGTGAGAAAATGTGAGAGATAAGCCTAGTTAAAAAAAAAAAAAAACAGGAAACCATAAATCGAACAACCTATTGACAAATTATACATACCAACCAGATCAAGAAACATATGTCTAGGTAAGATTTATCTGAGAAAAATTGGTCTTTGCCCAAGACCTACACGGCACACAGTAATTAAAAGTACCAGGCTGGTGGAACTAACCTTCTTGTATGTTTAACAGACATACTTTGAGGCCTACACTAATTTGGTAAGAGGGACATAAAGGACAGTTTTTTCTCCTTAACCTCCAAGGTCAACTATTTCCAGGGGACTATGAAAAAATGTCCTGCAGTGGTGGTGGGTCACTTGTCCTCTTGATCAAGGAGGTCAAGGAGACCCCACCAGATGGACTTGAACCAGTGTCCAGTCTACAAAGAGGAGGGTCAACACAGGGGAATCACCTCCTACATGCTTCCAAGCGAGGACAACCATGGTCAAGCAGGACCTTCGACTTTTCACGTAGGTGGAACTGGTAAAAGAAAAGAGCCAGGGGATCCTCCCAAGCCCATGTGACCCCTGAGGAACAGATTCTCAAATGACCTTAAGAGTAAAAATAAATTGGTTTATCATGGCCAACTGTATGGCCTTAAACATCCAAAAGGAAAGTATAACCAAAGATTAAAGGGGTCAATGTAATTTCTTAAGAGTCCATATGTATAGCTAAAGGCTACATAGCAAACAACAATGCCAGATAATGAGATAACTTCTTTTGAGTTGTTGGCCAAGGTGACCAAAGGGACTCCCAAATAATAAACAGCATAGAACTGGGAAAATGAACAGCAGACCTTAATCTTATCTAAAGGAGTATTGACAACTGATTGCTGCTAGAAGAGGTACAACTGACCCTCCTAAAACAAAGACGTCTAGGTAGGCTGACTAGATTCAGCAGAAGGGCAAGTAGTGGGGATTGGCTGGGGTGCCAACAACACAGCAGACAGTAGCAGGAATATCAGAATATAAGGGCTCTGGTGAGGAGAGTGAGCCTATAACTGGGTGCCAACTGGGAAGTGGGTATATAGTCAAATAAGATGGTTTGGGATGTTCTGTGTAATATACACAAAAAAAATCAACAAATTTTTAAAAAATGTATTATATTTGAGGAGGAAGTATGGAAATTTGTGTCATGCTAATTAGTATAGGTGATAAACATTACCATTGAAATCCACCCAAAGACTTCATAGACATACACAATCGCCAAGGATCCAAGTGCAACAGATTATGATAATCATGACTAGTAATAATCAGATACATACAGATTAGAGATGCATGCGGCAACATCTCAGTGTTAATAGCAAAAACAATGAGTCTTTTTGCAAGGAACGATATATTCTAAAATGAAATGGAGATCTTTTCTAAAGGTTAAAAACTCATTCAATTTTATTTCTTACAGGGCTTATACTGAGTTCAATATTGTATAACTGTATTAATTCAACTGTGAACTTAGAAACTGGCACCCACTTGTGAAAGAGATGTACTCTTGCTCTGGATTGTGTTACTGAATATGTTAAAGCTGTAGTGAAATGCTTCTTCTAATCTTGTAGTTATTAAAAATTAAAAAATAATAACAATATAATAAAAAATGATTACAGATTGAATGTATAGAAAATAGAAACAATGCCATAGATACTTTCATGTGCTGTAAAAAAGTCACAGTATTTTATACTCATAAGTGGCAGTATGTCACTTTATAGTGTAAGAAATGGAAATTTTGAGGGAAAATTAGATTGTTGTCTCATACCACCATAGCAATTCTGATGAAGAGAGTGGGCTCATGGGCTGCAGTTATGACCTGGAAGCCACCTCCACTGAAGGCCACCTCTCATAGCTTTGGAGAGCACTACAAAAGCTGGTAAAGGAAAACATCAACCACTGGTCAAACCCCAGCTTCAAGGCCTAAAAACTACATCAATGGCCAGCACAGCAAATGACATTGGTACAATAGTGGCACTTTTATCTTTGGGATAATCAACAGCTACCTAATTGGACTTAATACCTACTCAATGGGTGGAAACTCACATGTGGTACTGTAAATCTAGCCAAATACACATAGCTGGAGAGGTCATAAATCTTAGAGAAAACCCCAACACTCTTATATCCTTAGGCAAATACAATTTCTTACAATGTGTAAAACATGGATCCTTAAATCAATAGAAAAGTAGTCTAGTCACCACCAAACTAGCTTCTTTCACAACAGACAGAGATTATTACAGATTTACACCTCTGGTCACACAGAGATTGTGAATTTCCCAAACCTAAGTGGCACATTTAGGATGCAACCTCTATACCTAAGACTTACAGAACATAGAACAAGTGATAAAGAGAACACTAATGCATCTTTCAGTTCTCATCAATGAAGCTCCCTCATGCAAAGAGGGCCAGGAATGCAAAAGGTCACAAATGGCCAAATTGCAGAGAATAAGAGTCTACAGAGTGTGGGTCCTTGGACAGGACTCCTGTGTTAAAATCCAACCACCCAGGGTTCAGGGACCACTGTGAAAGAGAGGACAGAAACTTTGTAAGAGCCAGGGAGGAGGTACATGACCATAAGAAACGATCCTACAGGCACCTGGTACCCTTCTCATACAAACCTACAGCAACGGTCTCCAGCATGCACTAGACCCATGCAAACTTAGGCTACTGCAGAATCACCTATCTGGTCAGTCATAGAGAACATACACCTGGAAGATGCCCAGTTCTAGGTGACACATCTGCAGTTGGATTCCTACAACCAAGGCTCATGGAACAAAGCAGAGAATAAGAGATTGTAAAGTGTAGGATGGGACTCCTATATAGTACCTCATTCACTCATGGGTCAGGGACCACTGGGGAAGAGGAGGCAGAAAAATTGTCAGAGTCAGGGCTGATTCATGAATATACCGAGGTGGAGACTTCCAGGCCACTGGAAGCTTCCTCATATGTGTGAGCCTGCAGCAGCAATGACATCAAAATAGGACCCATCTCAGCTCAACTAAACAAGGGCCCAAAGAGGAGGTGAGAAATAGGTGGCAGACCAGCACTAGATAAAGAACTATTTGAGACTGATTTCTACTAGATGAGGGAGAGTATGACTTACATGTGACCACTGGATGGAATGATTAAACTTCAGTGGACACAGTTACACTGAAGGACATTTGGGTACAAACACCTGAATGAATAGGACTCAGCATGTATGGACAGAGTGCATAGGGTTTGGTGGGGGAGGGGGAGGCATGGATTGGGAAGGGGGTCTGGATGTGAGTGGGAAATATTGTATGAAATTTTGAAAGCTCAATTTTAAAAAAGTTGAAAGCACAAAATAAAACAAAGAAACAAACAAACAAACAAAAAACCCAAATAGTAAGAAGGGGGGCAATGTGAATAAAGGGCCCAGGAGAAGTAGAAGGGAGGGATGGCGGGACAGGTGAATATGCATAAAATAAATCATATTCATGTATGAATTTTCAAAGAATAAATTTTAGTTTTTAAAAATTAAACAACTTAGAAACATAGATATAACAAATAAAACTAATATCCTTATTTCATAAAAAACAGCTTAATATTAGAACATGGAAAGAGCATGGATTGGAAACTCACGAATGAAAAAATATATATGGTCTCTTAATATAGGGGAAAATATTAATCTAACTAATAAGTGAACGCAAATTAAAGCAATAAGAAATTTTGGCCTTAAGTTTTGCAAATATTATAGATGGATAGATTCCCAGAGTTGTGTGGGAATGGCAAGAACTGTCACAGATGATTGACAATATAACATGCTGAGTGCCATCAATGCAAGACATCCATTCATATCCCATGCATTGTACTTAACCCAGTGTAGTGCTATAGCACTTGGTCCCTGCAATAGCCATACAGACTCACTCCCTGATCCGCTGGTATTGCTGTGAGCAGCTTCTGTCTTCAGGAATCATTCCAGCTTAAGAGAATCATCTTACTCAAAAGCAAACCAATCCATTTCATGGATAGCCTGAATCCAATGGCTAGATATGGGTAGGATATGTACCTCATTCCAGTTTGAAGCAACTCTAAAGGGATATTCCAGCTTAAGATTGTCCTGGGGGCATCAGGAAGCCTCTCTTGTAGCAGTATGGCATCCAGCTTCTCAGTGGTCTTCCTTCCAGCCTTCCTTTCTCTTTCATAGATGTTGATCCCACTAGCACACCTTCATATATCGCTTCAGCACAAGCAGAATGTACTGCTGTGACATCCCATCTGAAAGAACAAGCCATTATATATCTGATGTTTTATCATAAGGAAATAATGATGTGTATATGAAGGTGGAAAGGGTAGAAAGGTCATTGAACATTGCTCAATAAATGAAAAAAATAAATCAATAGACCCAAACAGTCTAGTAATAAAAGTTTTAAATATATTTTAAAAAATAATATGATCAAGTAAAAAACTAGTTATGGAATGATATATTCATATATGTATTTATTTATACCTTAAAATTTTGGAAGGACACCTGGAGGTCCTTACATGTTTACTCAGGAATTTATATAACATTGTTCATGTTGCTGTTTGTATTTTGAACTTCAGCATTAAGTGTCAATAGTGAAGAGATCTCTGTGCTCTTGACTCCAAAATTTAGACTCTGCTTATGTCAAGACTGTCCAACTGGTCTGCGTGCAGTGTACCCACACACATGTATATGCCAAACACGCAGAGAGAGAGAGAGAGAGAGAGAGAGAGAGAGAGAGAGAGAACAAGAAAAACACCTCCAATCACTAGTTCTTTATTTCATTCTCATACTTTGTGACACAATCTTTTTGGGGAGGCACCATAGGGAGTACAAAAGATAATGTTCTATTTCTTTAGCTATTTGAACAAGGAATATAAAAATAGTCTAGAAATAATGGCAGCAATAGGACTCTTGCTAACATCAAACATGTTAGCTTCTTTCCTGTTTTAAAGGCACTTGCAGTCAAGCCTGATGACCTGAGTTCGATCTTCAAGACCCACATGGTGTAATGAGCAAACCACTTCCCAAAAGCTCTTCCTCTGATTTCCATATACACTAAGGTATGTGTGGACCCACGCACAAATATATACACAAACATACACATACATATGTATAAAAATAAATGCAATAAATATTTAAAATAAAATAAAATCAACATATTACCAGTGTAAAATGTTTTAGAAATTCAGAGTAGGTAGACAGTACTCCTTCTTGGTGGAATTATGAAATACTGCAATAAAAATGTTGTTTTATTTGGATGTTATGGGAGGAGTCTGTAATCCCAGTACCTGGGAGACTGAGACAGTAGAATTATTTACAGTTTGAGAGTCCAGGAGTTCAACAGTAGTTCAAAACCAGTGATACTACTGAG
>NW_008336076.1:3584785-3644851 GCF_000622305.1 Nannospalax galili | reverse complement strand
GAGAGAGAGAGAGAGAGAGAGAGAGAGAGAGAGAGAGAGAATATGAATTATTTCTGGAAAAATAGAGAGAAGGGAGAGAGAAACATGACTCTTAAAGACTTACAGATGATGAAAAATCATTAAAAATATTTATAGATGTACAAGACAACAGAAAAAGATCAAGTGCTTAAGCAGTTGAGACACTTTATATATCCAAAATTTCTCTCTGACTTGATATTTATTATGGGACTCAGAAATTTCTTGCCTTACAAGAGTAGGAAATCAAGGGCTTTGTTGCTTGCTAGAGTTTTTTCTTTGGGTTCACTTTTCAAAGAATGCTATTTTACAGCTTAATCGATTACTATAGAAAATCTAAATATCAATATAACTTTAAAGATGGCCCCAAGGCCTCTGAATAGGTGCACTTATGCTGTATTGATAAGGCTTTCAATAATAAAACTATTCAGACGTGAAATACCTCAAACATGTTAGCTTCTTTCCCGTTTTATTGCATTGATAGACAAACAAAACAAAACAAAACAAAAACAAAAAAACACTCCAAAAAACATATAGCCAATGAAGCAAATCAGCTTCTGCGCTTATTGTTCTGCCTTGGGAATTGTAGCCCTTTGTCTTAGAGCAATGATGCAGCCACAGATGAAAAAAAAAAAAAAGAAATTGTCATATTGGAGTGCAATGTGTATTTTCTAGAAAATAAACAAACCAATTTTAGTAAAATAAAACTGACCTAACTCTGTGCTAGGATCTCGGACTTAATAGCCACTCCAATTTTCTCTGACATTTAAAAATTATAGAGTACAGAAAAAAGAAATTCTTAAATGTCAGATCCCCATAATTTCTTCAACTTTTGCCATTCAATTCTTAACTCCTCCCCTTGTCCCCACCCGAAGTGACCTGTAACATGCAGGCCTCCGTGAATGTGAAGGGCAGTAGACAAGCCGCAGGGGGCGCCATACACATAGTGCTGGGGGTGTTGAGGCCACCATAGCTTGCACAGTTCCACCAAGTTCCTGGCTACAGCCTCTAAAATGCTCCCCAGAATCCTTTCACTGCATGGCTGTACTTTTTAAATGTGGAGTCAATGACAGAAGAATGTCTGAGAAACAGGGAGACCACCATTCTGTTCCCCACATTAGTTTTTCGTTAATTGACCATTATAAGTCAATTTTGGATGACTGTCACTATGGCATATTTGTATTTCTAATAAAGTACAATTCAAAGAATAAAAACCATAGCAATTCTATTAAGATGGCAGTAGTGGAAATTTTAACAGCAATTTTTTTTTTAAATTGAGGAAGGAAAATGAAAGATGGAAACCAGACAAGACAGAGGAATTGAGAAAGAGAGTTAAGACTGACAGTATTTCTATGAAAGGGTGGAGCTCTGGCATATGGAATGAACAAGACCATGCCATAGGAATGGCTCTGATGCTCCTATTTTTACAAGCAATGGTGGGGTTCAGAGAGATGAACAGCTTGACTGCCATTTTACAGCTAATTAGTGGCAGAAATGGGAGTCAAATCTATACTCTTTCTCTCTCAATTTTAGTAATTGTGTTTACCTCACTTCCAAAATCTGTGTGGGTGTGTGTGTAACAGTTCTTACAAACTATCTTTATATTTAGGAACATTTATTTAAATATTCTCTATTCTGAAAGTACTACCTCATACTATGTGATTTATTGAATGCCCATAAGTATAACAATTTTTCATCAATACCTGCTAGCTGCCTACAAAAATATTGAAATGAAGTCAGAGTAGTCCTCAATAGTGCCTTTTAGGATTTTGTGTGAATTCATTTCTTACACATTTCTGTAAAATGGTAAGATAAAGAAGGGTCTCATTCTATACTTTCTAACATCAAAATTCCATGTACATTTTTCCTGGCACCTGAGTTGTATGTGTGTATGTGTGTGTATGTGTATGTATGTGTGTGTATGTGTGCATGTGTATGTGTGTATTTGTGTGTATGTGTGTGTATATATGTGTGTATGTGTATGAATGTGTGTGTATGTGTGTGTGTGTGTGTGTGTGTGTGTGAGACTGTGTGTCTGTGTGTCTGTGTGTGTTTGTGTATGTGTGTCTGTGTGTGACTAATACATACGAAAAGCAATGCACTTCATAAATTATTATTGTTAGAAAACATCACTCGCAATCCCATTTTCTCCGTTCTACATTCTAAGGAATCCTGCTGATACTGTTTTCAGGGTTGGATTTTTTATCACTTACTGACTGGTAACAAAAGAGATTTTATTTCCTACCAGTTTCCACAATTTAAAAAATACAATATTTATCATTATGGAAAGTATTGGTTAGTATACTTTTAAAAAGGAGACTAAAACATGAAACATTATTTTCTAGTCAATGAATCTATTACATGATTATAGCAATATTTTCTTCTAATTTTTAAGATACTGCCTAATAAAATGATCTAGTGAGCCCTCATCTGAGGGTGAGCCTTTAAAGTACTAGAGGGATTTTATATTGGCTAGTCAGAGAGAGATGAACTGTATGTTCTGTAGTCTTCTATAATTGTGTCCTTTCTGAGATTTTACTTTAGTTTGGTTGTTAGTTATAAAATTACTGATAAGTAATAAAATACAAGTCAAAAGTATTAAACCTTATTGCAAATATCACCAAATCAAAACAAGAAAAGATCAGCTGAAAGCTGTTATCCCTAGTACTTACCTGTAAAATATGGCTTAAAGAGCAAGACCTTTTATTTCCTTGGTGTGGTTAAGATCTTACATTGCTATGGTAGCATGAAATCCAAATGACAGGAATTGTTTCTAGGATCTAGTTTGGTAAATTCCACTTGAGAATAAATTATCCGTAATTATGAAATATTCATAGAGGATTTGGGCTTTCTCATTTCTGTTTGGTAAGGACGTGCCATGGAACCACATGTGTCTAAACATAATGAAGAAGGGAGAATGCTTCTAATGCTCTCTGTGGCTAACCCTTCCTAATCCATTGCTTTTTGCTTTTTTAAAAAATGGAGCTGTTGTGGTCTTCTTTATAATCTTTTAAGGCTCCGAAGAGCTCTTACAAATCTTCTCTGACTTGTCCTCCTGTCTCTAGCTAACCTTCATGTCCAAACAAAAAGGCAGATACTGTACCACAGGCTAGGGCATGGGCAATCAGAAAAGAGCAAAGCCAAGAAACTACACTGTAGCAATTAAAATGCCTTTTCTTTTCATCATATTACAGCTCCCATTAGAAAAATTTGAATCCACTAAATAAGACTTCCTCCTGCCATTCCACATCTCAACACATTTATGGTTGGCAATTCTCAATGGATTTCTATGGAACCATTAGTTCAAAAGAGATACTAGCAAATAATACATAAAAAGAATCTCTGCAATAAGTTTCAGAAATACCAAATAATAGAAAATTAAGCAAGTTTTTCTCAAGGGCTTCTTAGAATTTTCAGTAAGACAATACTCAGAATGACTCACTGAGATACATTTATAGATTTTCAAATTTTCAAGAATGTATCTGTCTTTAAATTTTTTTTCATGTAATATACTTTTAAGGCAGATGTTCCACAGAACTCCTTTGGGAAACACTGAAATTACTCACTAGTTGCTGCTGGGTGCATTTTAAATATGAGAGTCATTCAAAGCAGTTGATAAATGCATACTTCTTTTAAGACAATTGACTAGGATGAAAAGAAAGTTAAATGTGTTATAAGAAACAACGGGTAGAAAGACGGACATTTTTACAGAGATGCTCTAAAGTGATATGATGTGGCAGTCTTTTACCTTAAATGGAATTGCCTTTATTTTTGCTTAATGGGGTTAAATTGGTAATAAGGATAATGGCACCTGTCGAAAGTACCTAAAAACCTGATGAAAGTTCTATCCCTCTGGATATTTAAACATAAACTGAATGACAATTTTATAGGAAATTGGGGTACTAAGACATTGACAAGTCAAGTAAAATGTTCTACAGTCCCTTTCCAACTTTGAAAGTCTATGGTTCTAAAGATATAGTTTATACAAATCTGTCCCTGTGGAGAAACACCAAGATAACACTGATAGTATGTGTTTCTCTCAAAGATGTTAAAGAGAATGTCAAAATGAAGTAATTTTTGCTTTCTGAAAAGTGATTTAGTGTTATTATGGATTAAATGCTGGGATGCTTCAAAATTCAGATGTTGGCACCCTACTCACTAATGTGATGGTGTTAGGATGTATGAAGATAGAGTTTGCCATTGTCAGTCCCTTACATATTGGTTTTGGTTCCTTTCTTTTCTTTTTAATATTTCTTTTATTATTTTTATTTTATGTGTATTTTTTTTTTTTTTTTTTTTTTTTTTGAGACAGGGTCTCCCTATAGTCCCAGATGACCTGAAACTCACTATGTAGACTAGGCTGGCCTTGAATTCACAGAGATCTGCCTCCTCTGCTTCCCAAGTGCTGGGATTAAAGGCTTGAGTCACCACAGTAGGCTAGGGTCCTTTCAAAGAGAGACAAGAAGGAGAGGATATCTCCCATTGTGTGCCATGTGAGAACACAAGAAGACAACATCAAACCAAGATCAGGGCCTTCGCGAAGCATGGTGGGTCCCTGACTGCCAGTTCTTAGCTTCTAGAACTTCATGACATCAGTATTATTTAAACTAAGAAAAGTGGATTTCATAATGAGGACACTAAGAATTCACAGAATACATTTACTTATACAAACTAACAGTGAGAATTCATAAATATGTTTCAGATATGATGGAGAACTTCAATAATACCTTACTTAAAAGTCTGAAAAAGTTTGATTTACCTTTTTAAAATACATAAACATATCTTATCCTGTATGTATATATCACAGTTATATAATTTTATGCCAGATATATATACATGCACTTTAACTATCATCATCTACAATGAGACCATGAACTTTTAAGTTTTATACATTTTCAGTGTATAATTTCTATTTTTTAAAAAAATATATGATTAGAGGCCTGGGCATGGTGGTGTACATTTTTAATCCAAGCACTGGAAAAGCAAAGATAAGTGGATCTCTGTAAGTCTCAGAGGCCAGCCTAGTCTACATAGTAAATTCTAGGTCAGGGGCTAGTGGGGAGACCCTGTCTCAAAAAGTAACCAAAATATCTGATTAGGGAGAACAATTTAACTTAGCAACATTTCTGGTCTCTAAAACTTTTCTTTTTTTCCATGGCTGCATGCTATTCCTAAAGGACTCAAGAGTCCACATTGTTCCCAAGACTTTAGAAGGAAAATTAATCCAATGTTTTATAAGTATTTTGACTATGGAACAGAATTTCACTCTATCCACAAGTCCATAGTGTAAGAAGAATTATTAGCCCATCTCCACCAGAAAGATACTTTTATCATCACACTTTTTCTTTGACCCTACAAATATGCTAATTATTTGAAGGGCATTCAGTCTCCTTAATTTCTGATTCTCCCACATTGGGCCTTATTTAATCATTCCTTAAAATTCAGTGCCAGAACATTTGTTCCTCCAGTCCTGCCTGGCCTTAATGATCTCTTCATATTACTTCCAGTGGTGACATAAGAAGGTAAAAATGCACTAATATAGTATATTAGATATTTTTGTTGCCTTCCTAAAACCACCTATG
Organism: Nannospalax galili; assembly: GCF_000622305.1. Lineage (NCBI taxonomy): Eukaryota > Metazoa > Chordata > Mammalia > Rodentia > Spalacidae > Nannospalax > Nannospalax galili. The sequence goes on along the minus strand of NW_008336076.1, from coordinate 3,639,254 downwards.
GAAGAGTTTATTTTGGATAACTGCTCCAGAGGGTGGTGTGGGAGGCTTGGCAGCAGGAAGCTGGAACAGAAAGTCAGCTGATCATATTTCCTTCTACTTGCAGGGATCAGAGAGACTGAAATGGAAGTGGGATAAGGTTATAAACACTCAAAGCCTGCCTCTAGTAACATACTTCCTCCAGCAAGGTTTCATGTCCTCAAAGTCCCATAACCTCCCAACTGGGGACCAAGCATTCAAATATATGAGCCTATGGGGAGCATTTCTGATTTGAACCACCACACATGTTAATGCATATAAATACATCAGTTCTTTTATTATTCATGAAAGTACTAGTAAGGGTTGATACTAAAAATCAATATAGAGCTAGAATGATTTTCCCGAGAGCTACTACCTATGTCATAATAGTTCCAAACTCCCCCAATCCAGAATTACAGATATTCTTTTGACTGTCTTTATTCTCTCTCTCTCTCTCTCTCTCTCTTCTCTCTCTCTCTCTCTCTCTCTCTCTCTCTCTCTCTCTCTTGCTCTCTCATTCTCTGACACACATGCATAAACTTGACAAAAGAGTTATAGCAAGAAAGATGAGAGGCTCATCTAAAATTTGCATAAAAATCCAAGATACCATGAGGGCATAGGAGAATGCCAGTGAGAGTCCAGTTAAGAAAACAGAAATAGAAACAAAAACTTTCATGTTGAGAAATTAGATGATTATATAGTTAGGAGAGGAATCTAAAGGCAACATGAAAACATGTATGGCAGAATATATGAGGTTCGGTGGAGGGGTAGGAGAGGTATGGATGGGGGAGGGGGTCTAAATTTAATTAAGAACTATTGCATGAAATTACAAAAGTTCAATTTAAAAAAATGTTGATAGCACTGAGGCAGTAATTTCATATATTATCTGCCTTCTAATGGGCTGAGTTTCTTCCAGGCCCACTGGTGATACCACTGAGCAGATATAATGTGGCTACTTCAACACACATGAGGAATATGCTGGAAATTGAACCCAGTTACTGACATCCAAAGTGAAAGACCATTACTGAGGTGTGGCTTAACAAGAAGTTCACATGAAACAAATCAGAGGAATTTTCTTTTCTTCCTAAGTTTCATTTCTGTTTCAGGTCCCTGGTTCACAATGATTAATGAGGAAACTGCTGGCAAAAAGAGGATCAGGTGTGACAGACTCCCACTGTCATAGAGCCTAATATTGAAGGCTGGGTTTGGCATTAAGAAAGCATCAGCTCTCACCTGAGAACCAGAGGCAATGGATCTGAGGGTAGGAAGAACCAGAAGTGTCCTGGGATGCCAGGGTGCCACCAGCCTCTCCCCTCTGCCTCATTTCCAGAGAGTAGTTCTCCATGTAGACCTATCTTTTGTTACCTCTATGACTTCCTACTGCCTTTTTAGTACTCAATACCAGTTTAACCAGTTATCTATTAGAGAGCTTTATCACTGTTTTCTTAACAAAACAGGTGTGTCTTGACCTTCTCATCCTCCATAAACCTTTCAAATCCCAAAGCATTTGAAGCTGGTTGATGGCAGTCCTGCTCAAATGCAGGGACACGTGCTCTTCTGCCTTCCTGAATTCTATCCATTTTCTACCTGGTGTCTGATGTGATCTGGCTAGTTCTAACTATTCTAATTAATCAGCCCCTCTCCACTTTACAGCCTAAAGCCATCTTACTTTTGGCTTGACATATTTTATTGGTGATCAAGTCTTGTTTCATTGGTGTTATGTCTTAAGAACTTCTACAGAACTTCATATAGAACTGCTGTATACACTTTCATAGCCCCATAGCATGCTGGTTGGAAAGCTACGTGGAGATTGTATGTTCTTGTGCAGTGAGAGTACAAATTAAAGAATAATTACCATATGTGTACTTTTTAAATAAACTTAGTTGTTAATGTATTTATTAGTTTGCATATATTAACTTATTTTAATATTCAAAATAGCACCATGAATTAAATAGTTTTCCAACATTACTGATGTTCAGCAGATTGATGGAGCTTATTTAAAGCTCTAACCAGATCAATGACAAGTATACTTGATCTATAAACCTCTACTCAAAAAGCATAATTGCTTTTTTGGTGAACTGTGAGTGTCACAGACCATAGCCTACATGAATCTAGATTATCAAAACCTAGGTGAAGATATTGTACTCTTTCACTGCACTTTTCATATACAACTGGAAGTCAAGTATCAATGCAATTCAGTGAAGATTTATTGAGCTTTGTCTATATGGCAGACAGATGATTATGTCACTTTCATTTCTGCTTTTTGAGACAGGGTGTCTCTGTATCCTCCAGTGATCTAGAACGCACTATGTAGAGCAGGCTGGCCTCGGTCTCACAGAAACTGACCTGCCTCTGTTTCTGAAGGACTGGTATTAAAGTTGTGCACCATCACTTCCAGCCTTATATCACAATCTTTAGGAGCATCTTGTATGCTGGGTATTGTCTTTAAAAAAAAATACCAAATGCCTCATAATTCTAAGGGAAACTCCAGAGCATGGATGCTATTTTTACAACAGGTTTCTCTAAGTTCTGGAATTGATATCCAGAAAGGCTACATGATGTGACCAAGATCTCCAAATCAGGAAATGCCAGAACCAAGATACAAATTGGGCAAAGTGAAATCCATGGTGGTCTTGACCTTTATTTCCTCTAATGTGAGATGTTGAAGAACAAAAGGGAGAAACCTACGGTCAAGGTTATAGCCTAGGTGTAAGAGTCTAGAGACAGAAGCATACAGTAAGCAGTGCTAATATTTAGGTTTCTTGTCAAGAAATACACAGTGTGAGTTAGTTTTAAAGAACCTGAGAAAATGGCACATGAGTAGATTCCTAAGGAGGCAAACATGTGCAATATGTCAAGGTGGGAGCAGGGCATGGCTTCGTGGAGGAGTAGATCACACAGGTAGATTTGGAGATTGATTTTTAAACAATTTCAGCTTGAGTAGGTAGTAAGAATCAGGCACCCCAAAAGAAAAAGACCTAGATTTAAAGACAGAGGCCACAATTGTCATTCTATTATCAAAGTGAAAGGTATCTATGACTGGGGATGACTTGTCCTAGGGAAGAGTTTTCTTCTGGGAAGGCACCTGTGTTATCATAGTAGTGTAGTTGCAATAAAAAACCATGGAACAGAGAAAGGAGAAAGCAGTGCCCAACATTAGGAGACATCAGCTGAGCTGTGGTACTTCTGTTAACTGATCTAGTGTATCAGTAAAAACTTGGTTTCTCCTTCTGAATATGAATGAATTCACAGAACATCAACATCAGGCAAAGCTACTCTGTGATCACGACACAAGAAGACAAAAGCTCTAATCCTCCCAAATACAGACAAAACTCTAAACATAAAACAGGAACAATTTTCAAATTTAAAATTTTCAATTTAATAATAATTTAATAATAACTTAATAACTAATTTAATAATAATAGCTTAATCTTAATTTAATTTAAAGGGAATTACCCTGTAATGAGGTGGCAATGCCTACCAGATACCACAAGTTAGCAAATAAAAAGTTTAGTGTCAGGAAGAGATTATATCTTTTGGAGGTTTTAGTCCCATAGACCCCAAAACATTACTGGGTATTGCTATTGCTCTTAGTTATCCTACAGAACTTGATGGTAAGACCCTATTGCTGAAGACACTTGAGTCATACATAGAACATGAAAAATATCCAGCTCCAGTTTGGGATCACCCCAAACTTCATCCAGACTGGCTAGATTTATAGTGCTAGAAGGTTTGAGACATGTTATCAGAAGAGAAAAGTAACCAGCTTTGAACACTACAAGCTACCATAATAACTGGTTTGACAAGATGCACCCTTTGGTGCAATGGTAGCAGGAGTACTACGGGATTAACCAACTGCTTTCTGATTGGATTTAAGGCCTGCTCCACAAATGGAATGTACCTAGTATCATTATCAGGGCCAAGATGCTGTGGCTAGATAGGTCATCAACCTTAGAGGAGATCCTATTACTGTAACTCCACTTACTGTAACTCCAATTCCTAATTATTATTTATTATACCATAGATTGGTGCATCCCTCAACTCCCATCAAAGAAACTACATACTATAAGAGCCAGTGATGGTGGAGTACTACATGGAAATAGTGTTCTCTGCACACAACATGGCAGTTGTACAAATGAACTCACAGCAGTGGTAACAGCATGCACAAGATCTGCTCAAGCTCAAGTCACAAAATCCCAGCATGCAGGGGGCAGGTGAGCATGCCTCCACCACCAGCTGAGGAGCATTTGGCAAATGATACCTGCTGGCAATGGGAGAGATGCTTTTCTTGAAAAGTGTGGCTCCCAGTAGGTCAACTGTACTCCAGTGGATGGCCTCGCAATCAAGAGCAAATGATAGCATAAATTGGACTTGATGGATTTAGAAAAAAAAAATGAGGGTACACCGTTGGGTGGGTAGGGAAAAGTGGTGACTCTGGGAGGATTTGAGGTGAATACAATTAAATTACAAAGTATGAAATTCTGAAAAACATCACAAAAATATTTTTAAAAAGATAATTTCTCATGTCTTTTAATTTAAAGTGAGAAATTAAAGTTATTGAATATGTTAGATCTCTAATTTAATTTATTTAAAATAATTAATATGGGGGCTGGAGATATGGCTCAGAAGTTAAGTACACTGGCTGTTCTTGCAGAAGACCTGAGTTCAGTTCCCAGCACCCATATGGAGGCTAACAACCATTCTTAAATCTATTTCCAGGGGGACCTGGCACCCTCTTCTTACCTCCATAGATGTTGCATAGCATGAGTGCACTTGCATACACGCAGAGAATACACTCATACACATAAAATAAAATAAAATATTTTTAAAATACGCTCTTATTAGCTAGTCACTTTATTTTTAATCAAAGTATATTATCTTTACTATAAAAAGAAAATTCACTCTGATATACATGGAAGCCTCACTAGTGAGAGTTGAGGGGTGTATTAGCCCTCTTTCTACCCCTTGTTCTGCTATGTTCCATGAGCCTTGGTTGTAGGAATTTGACTGCAGATGTGTCATCTAGTACCAGCATCTCCAAGGTGTATGTTCTCTATGGATGACCAGATGTGCAACTCTGAGTTTTGGAGACTAAAAGACTGTAGAATGTAGGATGGGACTCCTATATGGAACCTCACCCACCCATGGCTCAGGGACTATTGCAGAAAAGGAGGCAGAAAGAGTGTAAGAGCCAGGACTGGTTCATGAATGTATGAGGTGGAGGCTTCCAGGCCAGTGGAAGCCTCATGTTCACCTGCAACAGTGATGGCATCCAATGCAGGACCCATGTCAGCTCAATTAAACAAGGGCCCAAAGGGGAGGTGAGTAATGGGTGGCAGGTCAGCACTAGATTGAGAATTATTTGAGACTGGCTGCTGCTGGATAAGGGAGAGTATGACTTACATATGACCACTGAATGTGCTGACTAGACTCCAGTGAACTCATTTACCCTGAAGAAAATTAGGTACAAACAACTGAATGAATAGAACTCAACATATTTGGCAAATGCATAGAGTTTGGTGGGGGAGGGGAAGGCATGAATTGGAGAGGGAGTCTGGATGTGAGTGGGAAACATTGTATGAAATTTTAAAAGCTCAATAAAAAAAAGAAAATTCAAAAGTAGAATAGAAAGTCTTATTGTAAATATGAAACAAAATTTCAGCATATTTATTTAAACAAAAAATTAAAGTTGATCTTTAATCACTAATTTCAAAGACTGAAAGTTTAATAATAATTATTGTTAAAGTAACAAATGTCTAGTACATTTAGATACACATGGAGCTCTACTTTTTGTCATTCAAATGAAATAAAAGTAGCCCCAATGAGTATGTCTTGTTTAAATTTTCAGCCATTAACGGTTTCCTTCATGTTCTGCCATTCTAATAATATACTTATTTTTATCAGTCTATATGAAAGGGAGTATTTGCCTAGGAGATCCAATAGATAATGAAACCTCTATCCTTCAGTAAAAGGAGTAAATGCCTTATCAATCATTATTTCTTGACATGATATAATGTAATCACATGTGACTGATACAACCTGACAATTCTGGTCACAATAAGAAATGTCACAGTGAAATGGGGAAAGCTACTGTCTGCGTTCAGAACTGGGGGCACATATACATATATAAACGGCTTTGGAAAACAAGCAAAAACACCTGCAGAGATTTGTTCAAGTATTTTACATTTAAGCCCTCCTGAAACCTCTTCTATCATGGGTGGTATCTAGATCTTAGAAATTATTTTTCTGGAAAGCATTAGAACTATCATACAGTTTCATGCCTGTTTAAACAAAGTAGAAACCAGTGCTTTGCAAGGACCGCCCATCTGCAGTGTTGTGTCCTGGGAGTTTGTGGTTTCTCATAGGATCCAAAGTAATTCTAAATGGACTGCACTTCAGCTAAGCTGTTTTTCTGAGACTGTACCCTGCCTCTGAACTGTGTTAAAATACCCTTGCATTATCCTAATTAGGATTATTCACAATACACACATAATGCAAAGGGCCATTCTCATTTTCAATTAGTTGAAAGGATTACTTGCAGTCATACTCGTATGGTCCCAAATGCTATCATTATTAAACCCAATATTTTTTATTGCTGTTAAAATTATGCTCCTTACAAATACAACTAGCTAATGGAGTAAAAAGAAGGTCCCTTCCTGACAAATCATTCTCTTCTAAAGAAAATTGTAAAGGTAACAATACATAAACGGAAGGAAATATATGTGCAGCAAAGAGGCTGTTTAATCACAAGTAATGGCAAACCTAAAATTAGTTCCAATTAAAAAAGAAATGCATGGAAACCAATCTGAATGTAGCAGATAAAGGGTGGCACGAAGGAGAGATTATTAAGCAGCAATCGGTAAGAGGACCCCAGGTGCAGGCCTTCCTCATTATGTCTATTCTTGAGCAGCAATGTGCCACATGTACCACAAGCAAAACACAAAACAACAAAAAACAAAAAGGGGAAAAGAAAAAAAACTGCAAAAAAAATTTCGCATGGTGGCTACAATTAAGATGAACAAGTACATGGTTCTTTAGAAGAAAGACCTTAACAACTTAGTTTTTACTTCCAAAATACAGTGGCATGTTAATTGCTTGATCAGCCAAATGAAACTAAATGTAATTAAGACTAGTGTGGGGTTAATTTGATCCATAATTATGTTATATAAAGTAAATGAAAATTGTTTCTTTCCTAAATTGCAATTCATTAAAATTACAGATATTAAAATAAGATACTATAAAATTACATGAAGCATGTACACATTAATAGCCATTAGTAATAGCTTGATATTTCTATCTAAGCAACAGTTTATTAAAATGCCAAAGGTGATGTTTGACCACTCAAATGACTGCTTTTCTTACTCTAGTTTTCTGCTGTTCTAAGAAATGTATCTATGCATTATATTATATACACATATATATGTTTATGAAAAAATATACTAGTCTTTTCTTTTGATGTTTTTGAATGTTTAACATTTGCATAAATATACATGATTCAATCTTTGCTGAACTTTTATTAAAGCTCAATATAGATACTTAGAATTCAAAACAAGATACAGGTATATATTTTTCATATGGTGTTAAATATACCCAGTAGAATTATTTGTCCTCAAAGAACAAATTTGTAAATCTAATTATAATTATGGCCATGTATCTATTCATATAGCACTTTAGCTCTAAGCTTAGAAAATATTTAACATTTAAAATTATTTAAGAAGATAAGAGGGATTAATATTCATGGGGTGTTTATCCTATTCTGAGCATATGTAGTATGCTTTAGATAACCTATTTCTATCCTTTCCTGAGGATGATGTTATTTATGCCTTCCTCCCTTTTAAAGATGGAAGAACTGAGGCTCAGAGACGTTGAAGAGTGTGTCTCAAGTCAGGAGTTTCTTGTCCCATTTACTGTGAGACTAGAGAGAGTTCCCTTTGTTAGATATGATATCAACACATTGGAAAACCAATTAATTTGTTCTGATACAACATGAAGGAAGATAATTTATTTCTATAAAATTTCAAAGAGCAGAATGTCAAAGTGTCCAATCTTTGTGCCCATTCCTGTGACATTAAATGCAACTTGGACAAATAATCATATCACTTTAGGCTCACAAAATTATCAGTGGGGCTTTCTCCACAGCAGAGAAAGAAATGCTGGTGGCAAATGCAGCTATCTTACTGAAAACTACAGGTGCCTCGCACAGTGTTCCACTGGGTGCACAGAAAATGGCGATGTTTGAGGGAGAGAACAAATGTGATATGTTCTGATTACAATGTGTTCAACTGGAAGGAAAAGAATGAGGACTGAAGAGCAGAGTACCAAGCAGTAAAGCTTTTTCTAGATTTGCAGGAGAGGACCGCTCATACGTGAGTGTGATTTTTGCCTTTGCTCCTTTTAGGTGATGAAGATGTCATAAGTCTTAAAATAAAAGCCTTTATTGTAGGATTTGATAAAGTGCTAAGCAATAGCGGTTTATTAGTTAGAAAACCAGAAATATATAGGCCAAGTCTAACTAAAATTTCACATAACTCAGTCTGTTTATTTATGTTAGGAAGCAAAGTGGCTGCACACATTTGAGAATTTGATGTGCTTTGTTTGCATTATAAACTGTCGCTATGTTGCCATTAAGTGTAACATGATAATGTTAAGCAGTGTTTCCTGATAATCAAATACTAAAGTGCAATCATAAGCACAACATCCTCAAATATTTTTGAATAGCTTTCGCCTTTCTCTTTAAGCAGAATCCATGCTTCTTACATGAGAAATAATGAAACAAATATAATCGTATTTAACAAGTTGCCAGAACACATTATTTATAGTAAGCATATATTCTTAACAACCAAATATTTAGTATTTCATGCACGAAAAATTGGTACACCTAAGAGTCATTAGCATTCCAGGTGAGGCAGATCATGCAAATTTACTCAGCTATTAAAGAATGAGTCCTACACTATTTAATATACCAAATAGTTTATGTATATTAGAGTAAACATTGAAATCACAATAGAAAAAATGGATTTGGTTCAGATGTTGAGCTGCTGTGTAAACCAATTATCTATCCAGAGAGAGACAGCTCTGTCTACAACTACTTAGACTCTAGGGCCTATTACAAACCCTGGAGTGGGCTGTTGTTTCCATTCTCAAGGGAATTTACCACGTCACACTAGAAATAGCTGACAATAATTAGAAAGCCTGCTTCTGCCAGTATTGCACACATTTTTAATACCTTCCTAAGTATTATGGGAGATAATACACAAGGTCTTTAGAATTCTAGTCATGCCACAACAAGCCATGGAAAGGACAACTAGACAATAGCCCCAAACTGGACTGTGACAGGCTAATTATTGTGGCTTCATTATAAAACCTCTTTTTACATAGGTCACCTGGGAAGTGTAATTAAAAATGCATTATTGGTGTATTTTTTATTGAAGCAATTAAATTAAAAAGCCAAAAAAATAATTATATGAGGAGCAAATAATAATGTTGGTCAACAGCATTTATCTAAGAAAGAGAGAACACGCTAGTGCTTCATTAGCAGTAAATGTGTTAACAGGAATCTGTTTGAAAAATGAGCCATAGAACGGCTTTTAAATACGCAGATTAAAGGATTTATAATGTCAAGTTTAACACAGAAATTGTAGATAGTATTACATAACCATGAATGATAGCACCTTTAATCTGACTTAGTAAAATGATTTACATCATACTTTGTGCAGCTTCAGTTGTATGAGCATTACATGTGCTGCATCTCACACAGATAATTCCTTTATATTTTTATGTGGATCTGTTTTTCTTTCTCTCTAATTAGTGGTACATAATATAATTAGATGTTAAAATATGTATCAGTAAGGAAAGAACTTTTCTCATTTATTCTAGGTACAATACCAGAACGTGACATCATTTATGTAGGGAGATTTTGTAAAGCCCTAATCTATCACATTGAATCAACCCTCCATCTCAAAGTTCCCCTTTGCTTCTACATCACTCCCACTGTAATCATCACACTTGTAAAATGAATGAGAACTTCCTACCTACAAGGAACTAAACATTGCCAGGGATAGACACCCCTTTGACTTTTAATTCTCTAAATAGCTTTCAAATATTGATGTCTTGTCTTCATTTTAAAAACAGATTATTGGGGCTGGAGAGGTGGTTCAGCAGTTAAGACCACTGACTGCTCCTGCAGAGGACCCAGGTTCAATTTCCAGCACCCACATGACAGCTAACAACCATCCTTAACTCCAGTTCCAGGGGTTTCAATGCCCTCTTCTGACCTCTTCAGGCATTTCATGACACAGATGCACATATTCATGAAGGCAATAAACTCATACACATAAAAAAAATACAATTGACCAAAATTTAGCAAATCTGTATATTAACGATAAAGCAAATTTTTCATCAGTAAACTACACAATGTAGCAGTATTTTTCCTGGTATACCAGAGATTGCTCATATTTTAAGCAGTTTATTTTTCCTATGTATTCTTCAGATATATGAAGGAATTAGGTAAGCATCTGTTAAGAAAAAAGAGTCTCACATCCAATCCTTGTTCCCTTGGAGAAGAAATTCAAATTCAGAAAGATAGAGGAACATCTGTCATGGAGGACGATAACCAGGATGAATAATTGGATGAATGGAGAAATCACAGAGATTTACCAGAGAAGTTCATTGTTAAATATGGTACTCAGTTAAAAAAATATGGTTGACTGGAAGAAAAGTGTTCTATTTAGGTTTGTCTTAAGAGTCAGTATTGGTCATGAACCAGTTATTACCTAATGACTCCAAATTATATCTTGACATATTGTAATTAGTTTGATAGTTTTAGTATTGTTATATTGTATTATATTGCATAAGAATTTTTATGTCAGTATATTTTCATGTCATAAGCTATAATTCTCAAATATTTATTGTAATCTCTGGTGTGTGGCACTCTGTGCATTTTCTCCAAGCATCTACTCATCACTATGGAGGTCAGAAGCTTGAGTGCAGGAGGCCCAGTAACTTTCCCAAGGCCAAGTTGCTAATACATTAAGAGCTCGTACAAAAAGCCTGTCTCTCGGGAAAGATTGCTCAGTGGTTAAGAACACTGGTTGTTCTTGCATAAGACCCTGGTTCAAATCCCAGCACCCACCTGGCAGCTAACAACTGTCCATAACTCAAGTGCCAGGGGATTCAAGAGCCTCTTCCGACCTCCAAGGGCATTGCACAACATGGGTGCACTTACCTACATACAGGCAATACACACATACATATAAAATTTTAAAAAAAAATTTTAAAAAGAAAATCCTATATCTCCTGTAGAAATGAAGACATTTCCCAATATTGATAGCAACATAATTTTGGATTTTAAAATTTTCCATGTACAGTAAATCCTTCTTAAGCCAAAATTGAAATAGAAATTTATTCAAAATTCATAGTTTCAGAAACCAAACTATTTTTTATTATTTTTTAATTTAATAATTTAATCTATTTTTTAATAGAACAGAGGGTAGTGATTTATTTACAAAAGAGTAGGCACCCCACATTTATACCTGAGCCTTAAAGTCCACACTCAAGTATTCACAGATCCTGTGACCTCCTGACAGCCACACAAAATTGTGAGAGAGGTGCCTCTTGGTGTTCTCAGCTTATATATCCTTTCCCCCCCCAACATGCAGCTAAGGTCAGCTGATCAGAGTGGGAAGGAGGTGTGACTATAACTTGCTGGCATAGTGGTCAGAGGACATTTCCAGTTAATGCTCCACCCCTTCCTCTGGCTCTTACATTCTTTCTGCCAACCTCTTCCACAAAAGTCCCTGAGCCTTGGGGTGGGGGGTAGGTGTGGGATGATCCTCCTGTTATCACAAGGCACTGAACTTTCAGGTCTCTGCATCATCTGTTTTCCATGGCCTGTTTGTCAGTTTGAGTGGGAGTCCATCTACTATAAAAACACACACAGCAAGAAGCAAGAACAGCTAAACAGTGACTGCTATTATAACTTAACCTATGCATGTTAACATAAATGCTTGGTCAGTACTTTATCAGGTGCATCACATCCAACTAACAAAACAATTGCAGTGACCAATTGAAAATTTGCTGGTTGTACATACACTAGACTCTCCACTATTGCACCATCAAGAACATCTTGTTTGCTATATTGATAGTGAAACACACAGGGTCCATCTTGAGGAGAATTGTACAGCACTATTCTCCCCGTCATCTGCATACTGCCTTTTGGCGCCATGAAAGCCACCCATTCAGTGGCAGGGAGTTTCCAGCTTAGGCCAAGCTTGATTTCTCCCTCTCCTGTGCAGTGTCTTCAGCAATAGGGTTTTTCTGGTCACTTCTGGTGTGCAACCAGCATTATTGGCAATGGCCTTTATTGTTTTGGGGACCTCTAGTGTCCCTCAGGGTAACAGCTCATAGGTGGCAGCCCACCTCTGGCACTGGGATTTTCATTTAACAACCATATTGCTTTTGGATGGGCTTTCTTCTATCCCCACAGGGATCCTTCTGTGCTTAAGACTTTTTTTTTCTTCTTACTGTGTATCTGGAGAATTTTTCCCCCTTTATTCCCATAGTTCTTTGTATATTCCTTCTTTGCCCCTCCCCTTTAACTACACCCTTTTTCATATTTCTCTCTTAAATAACACCTTTATCCTACTATTCTCTCTCTGGTTCCTTCTTTCCCTTTACCTCCCATTTTCCTTCCATATTCCTGGTCCCAGCAGTTGCATCAGGAAATGTACTTACTTATAAGGATTTGATGCTAAGATACACAAATGAGTTATTTTCAGTAATATATATTGATGTGTATATGATGAGTTCCTGAAAAACATAGAGGAACACCAAATCACTGCATTCACTGTTAAAGATATGTCTTACTAATACACTTATTTTAAAGTCTGATAATTGTGTTACTTTGGCTACTAATATAATCAATATCCCCAAACCTCAATACTGAATAAATGAAAATATTTATTTTGTAAATTAGACATAAATTTTACTATCAGTTCTTATTTCAAACACATTTATTTTATTGTACCCCTGTTAATTAGAACATTGTCTATTGGATTTTCTGGTCTAAATCTTCAATCTAGTTTCAAATATGGATTGTCACAAAATCATATTTAGGTTGATTCAAAAAAAAGGAATTTGGAGAAAGTAGTCATCTTTAGAATTTTGCTTTGGAACCACAAACTAGTATCTGTATCTTGGACTAAGACTCGCTGTCAATGAGACAAGGCTCTATGATAGGAAAATAGGGGCATAACTTCTTTATGTTAGATCTTTAGATATGTAGAAATAAGTCATTAGAAAATAATGAAAGAATTAAAAGGTGTGTTGCTTTAAGGTAAATGAAATTTATTTTAAGAAATCATATAATTAGATAAATTTTAGTTCAGTATACTCTTTAAATGATGAAGTAATCCTCTTTGTTATATTGTCTTGCCTCTTCTGGCACAACTGGAAAACACACCATGATATTCCTGTAGTTACAGGTCACATATATTTTCAAATAGAGCACCGAATGCATTAGGAACTATAGAAACTTCAAAATCAGTCATAAAACAGCAGGTTTCTCATCACCACGGATTTTCACCAAAACTAAAAATAAATAGGTTAAAATATTAAAAATCTAGGTAATTGATGTGTAGTATCGCTCATTCAACTCACTTGTGACACATGTCTGGTCCTAGATTAAATGTTTGAAAACACAGGGTTCAGAATCGGCTCAACATACCAGGCTGGATGAGAGGTATTGAATAGGAATTCCATTTGAAACAGACTTTAATATTTTGCCCCTCTCACTTATTTTTTATTTTGAGGTATAACATGTTATATTTTATCACTCCTTGGGAATGTCTATTTAATTTCTGCAGTTTTTCACTTTTACCTTCAAATTTGACCTATTGCCAAAAGCATTTCTTTAAACAGAGCATCTTTATTTCCAGGACTTCATATAGGTAATTATAAAGTTACATGTTATTTACTTCATGTCAGGAAATGCATTCAAAATGCCTCATATATCTGTTTTTACCTAAAATGAAGCTATGAGTGGGTTTTGCCATTATCTGTATTTCATAAAATTGGAGGTTCGGAGAGGTTTAGTGATGTGTGTAGGGCTACCCAGCTCATATGAAGTGGAGTACAAATGCAAAAGGTTTATTGGAGTCCAAATCCTTGCTCTTTTCCCTTATCTGTGCTGCCTGGATCATAGTGATCTCCTTCCTGGCATTCTTTAGGCTGACATTCCAGTAATGGATCCAGGATTCCAGTAATGAATCCACTTTACAGGAAATGATGATTAGAAGTGAGTGGCATACCTGTTCCAAGCTCAACTTCCTGTCATGAAGGTGAAGTACATAACTCAATTCATGAGTCACGCTGCATGGTTCAGCAACATTTGAGTTACCCAGGCTGAAGCTAGGACCTTGTGATTTTTGGAGGCTTGGTAGGTAGACACTAAAATAAGAACTATTTTAAAATAACTTTATCACTTTAAGACTCCAAAAAGTTTCAATAAAATGAGAAACAGAAATTCTAAACAGATTAATTCTGATAAAATTAAATATGTTCCTTGAGAGATACACATTTTGTAATGTAATATTTTGTTCAGTCTTTGAGAATTTCATACAATGTACTTTGTTCAAATTCACTCTCTGCTCTTCTAACTCCTCTCATATCCACACCCAACTTCCTCAACCCCACCCAAGTTCATGTCCTCTTTTTTTTGTTATAACATACCTAGCCCAACCTGTGCTCCCCTTATGTATAGGGCTATCCACTGGAGACTGGTCTACCTCCCAGGGGCTGCACACTTAAAGGAAACCAACTCTCAATCCTCCAGAAGAAATCAATCAATTGCACTTCAGCTAGAGGTAGGAGGTCATGAAGCCCTCACACCTCCACATCGTAATCATGGAGGTCTAGCTTGATCTTGTGCAAGTCCTGTGCAGGTCTTATGCAGGCAACCACAGCTGCTATGAATTCATGAATGCAACAGTCTTATCACACCCAGAAGACACTGTTTGCTCCAGTGCTCCCTGGCCTCTGATTCCTATACTCTTTCCACCCCTCTCTTCCGCAACGACCTTGCGTGTAGGGAGAGGGATGTGATATAGATGTCCCATTAGTAGCTAAGCATTCCACAGTCGCTTTTTCTCTGTACTTTGACCAGTTGTGTGTTTCCATGTTAACCACTTTTTACTGCACAAAGAAACTTCTCTGGTGAGTCTGAGTTCTATACTAATCTATGGGTATTAGAAACACATTAAAAGGACAGTTTGATATTACATCCAGTTAGCAAAATAATAGGATTAAGTTTACCACTGGAGCCAAAGAGCTTGCTGACCATGGGTTTTTTTGGCCAGAATTATATCATGCATGCATTTCCTTCTGTGGAAAGGGCTTTACATTAAATCAGAATGTTGTTGATCACCCCACAACATTCATGTCACTGTTGCACCCATGGGCATATATTGCCATGCTGGTCATTGCTGTATGTAACAGGGTTCACAGTGGAGAAAGGCTGAAGATTTTTTTTCCCCTGCAGCCTTCAAAGCACCTTCCAGTGCTATGAAAACTAGCCAGCAAGGAAGAATCTTTGTGGGAGATGACACAAGCTTTCATTTTTTAAAAAATCACTAGCATCCTTGTTTTAGGTGTACGAATGTTATGCCTGCATGTATGTAAGTGGACCTGTGTCATGCAGTGCCCATTGAGGATAGAAGAGGTTGCATCCCCTGGAACTGGTGTTTTAGGTGGTTGTTAGCCACTATGTGGGTGCTGGGATTGGAACCTGGGTCTTCTACCAGAATAGCCAGTGCTCTTAACTGCTGAGCCATCTCCAGTCTGGATACGAACTTCCTTGATAAGATCTAAGAAGAGAAAAGACTGGTAGTAATGGTCTGTCCTCCCTCAGACATTGGAAAGAAGCAGAACTTACACAAAATTCAGGCTAAGAAGTCACATGTTGCATCAAGAAAACAGTCTCTTCTCCTCTGCTCCAGAACCTACATAGTTGTGGCCATGTAGAATGGCTTCTTCTTCAATAAATGTCCCATGAGAAAGCAATACATTGGAGAATTTTTGCTGTAGTTCAGTCATTTGAGTTTCCATTGTACAGTGCACAGATGATAATGCATATACTTTTCTTATACTTAATTTATATATTTTTTCTGTAATATCTGTCATTATACTAGAAATTGCTTTAAAATTACATGAACTAGTTGAAGCAATGAGGTTCTGAACAGTTTGTAGGAGAATGAGTTTAAGAAATGGACTAGGGGCTAGAAAGATGGCTCAAAGGTTAAGAACACTGACTCTTCTTGCAGAAGACCTGGGTTTGAACCCCAGCACCTACATGGCAACTAACAACTGTCTGTAACTCCAGTTCCAGGGGATCTGGCGGCCTCTTCTGTACTCCGCCTGCATTGTATGACACAGGTGCACTTACCTACATGCAGGCAATAAATGCATACACATAAAATAAAAATGATAAAATATTAAAAGAAAAGAAATGGGCTAAAAGGAGAGTATGTAGCAAAATGCTGCTCCGTAACATGAAGATTGTCTAAAGCAATCACAAGAAGAGTTGCGCCTAAAAGACTGAAGTATTGTCTGTCTTCAGTGATGTGGCAAAATTATTTTAAGTTTCCCAAAATTTAAAATCTGATTAATGGTTTTGTAATAACCAGAATTAAATCTCATGCATTTAAGAAAAAAAATTGATTAAAATTATTAGTTTTCAAAAAATTCAATAAATTAAGAGATTAAAGAGAAATTAATAGATATTTAAATACTCTTCATCATCTCTACTTACTGATAGTTAACTTAGTGATATTAAAATAGTTCTTAATATTTAAGCTGTTTCTAATACTTTCTTGGTTTCTAAATGAGTCCACATGCATTGCCTCATTTGAGTCTCACTACAGCACTGAGATAAAAAAACATAGCATGCCTACCCAACATGTTTCTAATACTTTAGAATCTGGGGAACATCTGTGCTTACATATTGATGCTCGTATTTCCGTTAATCATTCTATTGCTTAATCTTTCCATATCTATACAAACTGGAACATATTTTCAATATCAGTTCCTGATTTTTTAGTGAATATGGTCTATTATATACAATGTGGAGATAGTAAATGCCAATCCATTAAGGTAGATCATTTTTTAATCTGTGGAGTTTTTCTGACACTGATAATCTATGATCGAGCAGCCTATTTCTAAGTCTAATAGTGATGTCTAAGATATGATAAGAAACTTCCAGTCCTTTCCAGAGTCACTACACAATTTTATTTTCCCATAAACAATATACATGTAGTCCATTCGCTCTAATTCCTTACCACCTTTTGATGATGTCAATATTTTTATTTTAGTCATTTTGAAAGGGGCTTAGTCACTGTTCCTTGTGATTTTACTTGGTGTTCCTGTGAAGGTGACTACTGTTAAATATATTTTCATGTCCAATTAGATATGGGTGGCACTGTAAACTCAATCAAGTACACATGGCAGAAGAGGATGTAGAGAAAATCCTATCTCCTTCATATCTCTAGACAAATGAAATTTCTTACTATATGCTAAATACTGATCCTTACATTTACAGACAAGTATTCCATACAGCACTCACAAAAAAACTTCTTTTTGAAACAGATGGAGGCTTCTGCAGAATTGCACAACTGTTCAACACAGAGAATATACGTATAAGAGATGCCCAGTACTAGGAGACACATCTACAGTTGATCCTCTACAACTAAAGCTCATGGAACATAGAGGAATAAGGGGTAGAGAGAAAACAAAAGTATCCCTCAACTCTCACCAGTAAAGTTTCCTTGTACAGCAGAGTGCGATACACACAGAAGGCCACGACTGCCCAAGTTTTAAAGATTGAGAGACTACAGAGTGTGTATCCCTGGATAGGATTCCTATATTGATCCTCACCCACCCACAACTCAGGAACCATTGAGGAAGAGTGGGCAGAAGTTGTTAAGAGCCAGGTGGAGGGATTGGGGAGGCATAGAGGGAGAAGGATGTCTGGGTTTGATTGAAAACTGTTGTATGAGAAAACAGAAGCTCAATAATTTTTTTTTTTTTTTGGTCTTTTTGAGACAGGGTCTCCCTGTCCTGGAACTCACTATGTAGACCAGGCTGGCCTTGAACTCACAGAGATCCGCCTGCCTCTGCCTCCTGAGTGTTTGGATTAAAGGCGTGTGCCACCAAAAATCTAAATAAATATTATAAAACTATATATATACATATATATTCATGTACTTCCTTGACATTTTGTATATTCACTGGTTCAATGTCCAGTTTTGAAATTTTTTGCCCACCTTCTCATTGTATGCTTTGATTTTAGTGATCCATTTGGAGAGTCATCAATATTTTACAATATAGTCCTTTGTCAAATATGTATATTCAAATATTTTTCATGTTGTGTTTATGACATCTTTAAGAAACTGAAAATCTCTTGGTTTTCTTGCAGCATATGTAACAAGCTGGGAAGGCTCTGAAGATGAGGCTAGTTAAAAAAAAATAACACAGGGTATGTTATTTATCCAAGATCTTTGTGAATAAATGATAAATAGTTGAAGTTATGGATGTAATTATTTACCTGACCTGATCATTCCACACTGAATACATGTATCAAATGATCATATTGTATCCCATAAATAAATACAATTATTATTTGTCAATTACAAATAAAATAAAACAAAGCATTATATAGGAACCAGATTTTAACCTATAGTTAAAGAGATATCACAAAAATGTTCATGAGCAGAGTGAGGCTAAGGTGAGTTATAAATTGTTAAAAAGAGTTCTAGAATTATCAAGTGAAAGGAATTTGAAAAGAATGGAAGAAGAAGCAGAGGGACTACCTGCACATCCACATGCAAATCCTGAGCTATGAAAGTGCTGGATTCAGAGATGTGTTGAGGAAACAGTCGAGAGATATTTATAAATACTGACTGATGACACTGAATATGGCTTGTGAGAAGGAAAAGGGATCAAGAAAGATGTCCTAGTGTTCTAAGCTGATTTACCAGTGACCCCTGTTCCCTCCCTTCCATAAAGAGTATAGGGATGAGCCTATGCTGCTTAAGGAGTGTGTGGCCAAATAATCAGTTTTGAGTCAGGCACCCAAGAGTGTCACTTCTTAATTGCAAACATGAACCACATGGAGATCTTGTGATAAGGCAAATGCTGATTTAGAAGCCTTGTGGTAGATTCCAAATTTTTCCTTTCTAACCAGTTCCCATGAAAATTTTCAATGTCACTGGTTCTGCAAAGTGCAGATTTTGTGATACCTTTAGCTTTCATTGCCAATAGGATGCCCATTGGTGGTAAGTTCCAACCAATAAAAGGTAAAGCAAAACAGAAGAGGAGTAAGCATAGCAAGCAAGACATTGAGAGGGTGATGATCAGTAACAATTGTCACTATTGGATGCCTGACCCCTCCCTTGTCCAACAAATATTGAGTAATTAAGAAACCTGTAAAAGCTGGTCATAAATAACTATGGAAGAGCCAGGGTCAGCAAGAGAGACATGCAGATTGTTCCTTATAACACAGAGCTTTGATTTCATTCCACCAACAAAATTCATTCTACAGCTGGATATAGTTAGTGAATCTGTAACAACCTGGGAGAATCTCATAAGAAGCAATGTTAAAACCCAAAATAGAGTGGAAGAAACTGTGAAATGCAATTAAGGATATTTCGAGAGATTCAGACTTATGCCCTGTACTGGAGAAATTTAGTTGTGAGCTCACTTTTTTTGTTTTGTTTTCAGCATTATGTTTGATTTTCATGGGCTTAACTGTTTTTAGTGTGGTCCTGGCAGGAAGGTGGTGACCTTTACAACCTCTCCAGGTCATTTCCAGTTCTTGAATTCTGAGGCACTCTAACCTCTCTTCCTCCTTTTATCTGTTAAGGCTTACCAGATCTTTTTCTATTGTGTTCAATTCAATAAATGCTGAGCATACTACATTTTTGTAAATTAATAATTGTAATAGATTCTCATTCTTTTTTTTCATTAAATTGTTTCAAAGTGTTTCCAAAACTATCTAAAAGAGAAAATAAACAGCTCCCAAATGTTTTCCATTTTAAGAACCATACTCTGGCCTATATAGTCTCCACCCAAACATCTGAGCAAAATCATACACAAAGAAATCAATAGGTTAATAGTGGAAAATGCACTTTTATCGTAAGAGTCAATGATGTATTATTTTAGCCTATTTCACCTGTTTACAATTTTGTTCTGTCAAATAGCTTTTCTCTGATGCCAAATTATGTATGCCACAAGTTTTATTTTTAATAGAATAAGATATATAACTAAACCAGAAGAGGGATTCATGCTAAAAATTAATTATGACTATTGAGAATCTAGCAAAGCCATAATTATTTTCATTTTTCACTCATATATACCAATGTGATTTAATATTTCACAATAATTAGCTCATTAATCCTTACATGCTCTCAGTGGTACAGGTAAATATTCTGATTAATTTTGTTTTCCTGAATTTTAAGGTGTTGTAAAATTGCTTAGATGCTATAATCTTTGGGGGCAAAAACGAACAAATCTTGCTTCCTCAGTCCTCACCAATACCATTTTACCACCATGAGTCAGTGAGTGATTTTCTGAGCAAGTGAAACTGACTGACAGGCTTGGTGTTTAAGCAGAACACACCTTGTCTCATTTCTTCCCCTGTCAGCAATACCGTTTTCATAATATTTTATTGGGCTTCTCTCTAGGTCACTCCATTATCAAAACTTTTTCCTTGGACATTCTTCCCAGTTGAACATTTTTCCTTAGCATTATCAAAAATTGAATGTTTCCTTCAAGGATGTGTATCATATTATGTAATATCAAATTTTATACCCTATTAGATAATTTCACTTTAAAATCAAATTGTTTGTCCTGCCCAGAGGTCACTAAATTGAATATTACCAGTTTGTTCCCTTTCTGGCTTTTCTTCTTGTGAAAAAGCATTCTGGTCAGATTTAAGGACAAATAAGCTGCTACCAACTGCTCCCTCTAAGATATACCTGTGGAGCACTAGCATGCCAAATGGAGATCTTAAAGCTGTAATGTTCTAACTACTTCTTCTCATGCATAGTCCATTCTCTAGTGTCCTTCTGAACTGTTTAAACATAGCCAAGGAGAATAGCAAAAAGGTTTAGCTTTTAGCCAAACACATCTTTGATTTTCTGTGGAATAGTCATGGCAGGATACTCAACAATTTTAGTTATCAAGTAATTATTAATTATAACTAATAGTTTAATTAAAGAGGCATAATAGATAGCACTGGTTTAATTGTGTGGAAATAGGAGGTTAAGGCAGAAGAGAGAGGTAGTAAGAAGAGGGATAATTAACACTAAAGACCTTCTGAAAGAGACATTTGGAAACCTATATAGATGTTTCTTTCAATATATACATATACAATATACAAAGAGTTTAAATGCAGTTATGTGGTATCAGGGGTCAGTGACCCCAATAAGCACAGGCTAGCAAACAAAAAACAAAATACAAGGAATGATTTCCCTCTTTTGGAGATGTTGACCAGATAGATCCCATAGATCCTCACAATAACTAATACCATTGTACTTGGTTACACACCAGAGCTTGATGGCAAGACTCTGTTGCTAAAACACTACATACCTGAGTCACAGCACAAATAAGAAAAAATCAAGTTGGTACTGACCTCTAAATTTGATCTCTGCCTATTAGCTTTTGTAATAGTAAAAGGTACTATGCATGTTGCAGGATGAGAAAGGTAATCATCAACCCTACCCAAATGTGAACCATGTGAGCTATAACACCTTCTTGGCAAAATATGCCCACTGGTACAATAATGGAACAAATATTATGGGAGTAACCAACCACCTTCTCCACTGTATTTAAGGTTCACTTAACATGGTGGAGTCTATACTTGATATTGTTATCAGGTCAAGAACCTGGGGCTGAATAGGTCACAGGCCATAGGGGAGAACCTACGACTATTATTCTAAGAAATAGACATAACATTCAATTGACTCCAAATGGTTTGTTATATCCATAGATTAATGCATCTCTCAACTCTGACCAGATAAGGTTCTTCTTGCAGCAGACGGGTATTGATACAGAGACCTACAACCAATCAAAGTACAGAGAATAAGAGAAGACATACTCAGCACTTAATGGGACATCTATATCGCTCACTGTCCTCCCAAAGGCTCAGGGGTCATTGTGTAAGAGGAGGTAATAAATTTATAAGGGGTGGTAAATAAATATAAGGAAACTGTAGCTTATGGACACCACAGGATAGTTGCTTGTATAAATTCATAGCACTTATGATAACATGCACAAGACCTATGCAATCCCAAGCTGCATGAGGGTCTGTTGGATGGGGGAGTTGGGCAAAAAGCCTCAGCCCTAGCTGATAACCTACTGGCAATTGATAGAAGCTGTGAGAGAGAGGGTCAGTTTTCCTTACTAGTGTGATTCTGATACGTTGGGCAGTCTCCAAGAGGTAGACTCACACCCAAATGCATTTAGGAAACACAGATCGGGTTTGATAGGCTTTTTAAAAAGACAAAAATAATAGAGAACAGAAAGACAAAGTCAGGTGGGGTAAAAAGGGGGAGGGGTCTGATTATGATCAAAATGCATTGTATGAAATTCTTAAATCAATAAAAGTACTTTTAAAAGATGTAGAAACTTGGAAAAGAGTTGAAATATATAAGAAAAAGTTTGTGCAAGTGTGTATAGGAACTCAATCCAGGGCAGAAAGGGAAAGTACTCAGAAGACATGATGGATTGGATGGCTGGAACCGTCAATGTAGCAGAGATTTTTTTCCCATTCTTCAAGACATGAGGGAAAGAGATAAGTAATGAAAGGGCAAATCTAGTCACTTCTTTTGTGAAAAGATTATTAATAATGGAAAGTTTTACCTTTAAATAATATAAAAACAAAAAGTGAAAACATGTTGATTGGGTTCAATCTGGTGTTGTAATTATTTCAGTTCTCAGAATAACATTTGAATAAACTAATCATGAATGGTTAAAGAGACCAGCCTGCCCCACCACTTATTTTTTTTGTGTGTGGTTATTTCTAATAGTTGGTCAACATATCTGTGCGTGGGTCTGTACAAATATGATTGTACCTCAACATTCAATAGTCATTTATTTCTTGTACAAAATATCACACGCTGCAAACATGGGTTTTATGTATTAATGTGACTAAGCTGTGATGCCTCCTTGTTTGGTCAAATATCTATCTAAGGATTAATGTGTAGGTATTTTTATATGTGAATTATGTTTTGAATAAATAGATTCTGAGTAAAGTGTATTGCTCTCCATAACGTGGGAAGGCTTTGTGCAATCGTTTGAAGACTTTTAGAACAAAACTGTTGTCTCCCAGGAAAGATGCAATTTTCCTCAAGAATGCAACACATACAACACAGAAAATCTACCTCTTCATCCTGGTGCCCCAGGCAATTGGGAATTGAAGACTGCAATATTAGCTCTTAACCGAGTCTCCAGTCTGTTAGCCTGCCCAATGGATTACAGACTTGCTATTATCTCTTGAGCCAATATCTTAAAAACAGTCTGTATAACTATGTTCTCTCTCTCTCACTCTCTCTCTGTCTCTCTCCTTCCTCTTTCTCTCTCTCCTATCTCTCTTTTTATCCATAGAATTCAATCTAATAACTTCTCAGAGGATGTCTTTAGCTCCTGCAATGCAATTTACATTTACCCTTAGACCACTTCCTAGGAAAATAGAAGAGAAATAATGGTCTATTTCCATAGCTTTGGGTCACTTAACATGCATACACTTGCTTGAAAATGATTATGTACATAAAGTCCCTTTTTTAACAGGCACTTTCCAAGACTAAGTCCTCATCTGTTAATGACTAAAATTATCTACATGTCTTGTTCTCCCTTCTTCTATCCAACAGCATTGGTTTTATCTCACAGGAACACCTATGTCTACAGGTTATTCTAATAGTGACATCAATCCTGAAGTTAGATAGTATCTAAATAAGATAAAATCCTACCTTCACAGTACTCAGTGCTGAAAGCCCTTCACAATTAGATCTGCCCACCCTGCTGTCTCCTTAGTTCTTGGTTATAAATTCTGTACTCTAGTCAATCTAAATTCTATATGTTGCTTAATGTAGAGTCTAGTTGCACTCTATTTTTTTTTCCTACTTGATCTCTATAATGGTCTTATTCTGTTTGCTCTTCTAACTACTTAAATCCTACCTGTGACTGAAAACCTGTGATTTAATATAAGCCTAAGAATTCCCTGGTCAAGAGTAAAGACTGCTGTATTTGAATGCAGTAGCTGTTATAGACCATCATAAACTCATGGAATTTCAGTGAAAGAATATCAGGATTATCTGCTCCAGGCATTATCAAGGGTACTAAACACCTTTAAAATTGTCTTAACAGTGGTGGTTCACTCCCTCCTCCACAATTATAATGAAAATAAAATATACCTTCTGCATATTCCACTTTATAAACAACTCTAAATTCTCAAAAGCTCATCCCTTAAGCCATACTTGGCAGAAAACATCCAGGTAATGGAGTATTTACTGTGAATCATAATTTACAATATGACGTGTTAATATATGTCACCATATAATCTGTAAAAACTATTACTCTGCTGGGTTTTGTGGTATGTGCCTGTAGTACCTACTACTTGGGAAACAGATACAAAGTAATAACCTGAGTCTCCAAATTCAAGGCCAGCCTAGGCAACATAGGGAGATCCCACTAAAAACAATGTTTATTGCATCATAGCAATCCCCACCCCAAAGTGTCAATAGGAACAATTCATATAGTCAGGGTTTTGTCTTCTTTGTGTTACTTTACTATTATTTAATGTCTTCTAAATATACTGCAGTTTGACTGAATGGTATACTCATTTAGATAGATACTTTTAAATTGATCTCACAAGCTACTTTACATTTGTCCGGGCTTTATTCTCTATCAAATGAGATTAGAGTCTCATAGTGGTTGGACACTGTCTTTACAGTCACTTTTCCTTCATTTATACTGACTTAGATCAGTGAAAGTAACAGATATTCCTTTCCAATAATTTCTGAGTTAAACTTAAGAAATTATGTAAATAAGCAAAAATGTGTCCAGAAGGAAATATTTTTAAAACCCTTTGTAAGACCTGTGAATATTGCTTAATGGTAGAGTAAGTCTGAGATCCTGAATTCAATACCAAAGGCTGAAAAAGAAGTCTTTGTAGAATCCAATTTCTAGATTGAGTCCTACAGAAAATATGATTTTTTTGAGTTTCCTTTTTCTTAATGTTATTTTACTTTTTTATTTACTTTTGAAAATATATGTCTATTAACAAATGACAGCACAGCTTATTCAAGAAAAGATATGTCAACATTTTCTTTTTAACTTAAAATGTGTTTGGGGAATTATATTGACAGATGTAGACACTCTAAAATAATTTTGTAGCTCTTCATCTTGAGGGGGGACCAAGGACTAGCTCCCTAAGAGGTTATCTATTCCCAAATTAGCATCCCTAAACACAGGTACACATAAACTCCACTAAATGGACTCAATACATTATATTTATATGTGGATATATATGTAACAATAATCAAAGAAGAGGACAAGAAATTGAGATGGAGTGGGAGGGGGGACATGGGAGGAATTGGAGGGGCTGTAGAGTGGTAGAAATAATGCAACTACAATGCTCATGCATGAAATTCTCAAATATAAAATAAAATTTTAAAAATAATAAAATTTGTAAAAGTTCTTGAAATAGGATTCTAAAGCAAACACACTAGACAGTTTTTCATATTAAGAGCCAGCTAGAACTACAATTTAGAACAGACTTGCAATACTGCTTGATTTTACCTTGGTCTTTATTCCACTTTCATATAAACAAATTTGAATTTACTGCTTCTAGCTTTGCAGAGAACTAAGCACAGGGTTGCTCTGGATTGTTTGTACCCTTTCATCTGCATCCCTGATCAGAGATAGAGGGAGTCTTTGTATGTCTTCTTCACCCTTTTGCAAGTTAATGACCTGAAAAGAAAAGACACAGAATATGTAATATATAATTACAAGAAATGGTATCATCTGGGAATGTGCTAGAAGAATAAAACACCAATTTAGCTGATCTCAAAAAGAGAGTACATAGATAAGTAACTGACAAGGCAACAGACAAGAAGATCTACTGAGCTTTCATTTCCATATCTTACTTTGCTTTATTAAGTTTTATGGTAAATTTTTTAAACATCTTTTGTGTGCTAATAATTTACTTTTGCTATGTGATGTTTTCCTAAAATGTTCACCAACAATTTATCTAAAAACATAGTCAATGAAACTTCTCTTTTAATAATCCCCAAGTGAAAAACTACATTTTTTGCATGGATAACAGAGTGGAAGGAACATGCAAAATGTCACCAATCCTCCACTTTAATGTTCTAAAAATGCCATTTCCCCATGACCTCATTGCAGAGAAGAGAGACAATGGCTCCTCAGCTGAGGTTAGGGCCTCTTCTCCACCTCCCCACTATTTTGTTGGGATTTTGTCTCTCTTGAGTTTGTGTAGGTCTTGTGCATGCTGTCACCATTGCTGTAAGTTCATATGAGTAACTTCCCAGCTGTCTGGAGAACTCTGTTTTCTTGTGTTCATGAACTGCCTCTGGCTCTAACAAACTTTCTGCCCCTTCTTCTACAATGATTCCCGAGTCTAGGGTGGAAGAAGTGTGATATCGATGTCCTATCAAGGAATAAGTAAGTATGCTTCAGTCTCTTATTCTCTGCATTTTGGCCAGTTGTGGCTTTCTGAGTTAATCACCATCTGCTGCATGAGGAAGCTTTGCTGATGAGAGTTGAGAGATTAGTATTCTTTCTGCCCCCGTTCCACTATGTTCCTTGAGCTTGTTGTGTAGAGTTTACATTGTAGATCGATCAATTACAATCATTTCTTCTTAGCCTTGGCCTTTTTCTTTTTTATTTAGTAGCATAGCTCCTATGTTTGTTAATAATTGTCACTCTTTTAGAATTGTAGCCTCTAAATATGCCAGGATGTCTCAAACATTATTCTTTCATTTGACTCCAAATCATGGTTCATCAGTCTCTTTTTGGATAGTTCTCTTTAACTCTCAGCTGGGAGGAAAACATTTCTACAGAGTTGCTGTACATTCCTAAAGAAAAATAATGATGACAATCATTATCCCTATAGACTTCTTTTCAAGACACACAGAAACAGTCCTTGTGTACTCTTGGAACCACATGGCTCAGTTGTTGCTGTATCCATGTATATCTGTGTGCATATGTGTGTGTATGTGTGTGTGTGTACACCAATAGCTCACAACTTATGATGATTCAGTTTATAGTTTTTCATCTTTAAGAGAGCTTATGAGCAATCTATACATGATAAAATTTCAATATGATATGAATTTCAATTTTTTCACCAGGCTTGCGGTATGTTACTGTCTTATAATGTTGGACAACAGCAACAGAGAAATACAAAACACCAGGATTGAAATAAGATGATAAAGGCAAATATCTGAATAAATAAAAGGCACATAGCACTCAGGATATGTGCTTCCAAACCAGTGATATTTAAGCAGAAATTGAATGAAGTCCAAACCATGGTGCTGTCTGAGTGAAGCCCACGGTACACAGAGGAAGTAATGAGTGCATTGAATCTAGTTCAAATGTTTTTTTAAAACAAATGATAAAGAGTTTAGCTGGAAAAAAGTGGTCTACCCTAGGCTAGTGGATTCTTGCTCTCTTGGGCTACAAAGTAAG
This sequence comes from Nannospalax galili, assembly GCF_000622305.1. Classification (NCBI taxonomy): domain Eukaryota; kingdom Metazoa; phylum Chordata; class Mammalia; order Rodentia; family Spalacidae; genus Nannospalax; species Nannospalax galili. The sequence continues at coordinate 3,611,483 of NW_008336076.1, read as the reverse complement.
ATCACTGTCTCAAAAATAATTTTTTTAAAAGTACAGAGAAGAAAAGGGAAAAAGAATCAGAAATAAATTAGGAGTAACCAGTTGTTTTTTCTCTTTCATGTAGATTACTTGTTCCACAGACTGAACTTTTTCATCATAAGCACTTTGGACATTTTTCTATCAAAGAAATTGCTTTAAATTTTAATATAAGGAAGAGATATGGTTTAATTTACAAGTTAAGTATCTGCATTGCATTGATATTTGAGGAATAGACTACAAGCCTTGAATGAACAAGGCTTCTAACACTGAAATACTTAGCTTCAGATATATTTTAAGGTTTGAGCTGAAAAGATTTAGAGAAAGATTAATCTAGGATATGAGAAAATCTGTCAAATAATCATTAAAAGACATTTGATTTATATAAAAGTCCAAAGAAACTTTGTAAGGAAAAGTTTTCTGGTAAGTATTGAGAACTTAGAATCGAAAAAATGCAGTCTCTGGATTCCCATGAGATACTAAAATGAGCTATCACTTAGACAATTAGATATGAATTGATTCTGAGGGAAGAGTTCAACTCAGGAACCTTAAATGTGGAGATTAATAGAATACAGAAAATTTATAGCAAAGAGAAAATGCAAGATGTAAATTCTGTGGTGCAGGGCCTTTTGAGTTAAAATTGAAACTAGTTGAGTGGTTAGTGATATTTTCAAGATATAAGAAAGCAAGTAGTCAATTAAAATTCATAACACAATAACAGCAAACATCGTAAGAAAACCTAAACTATTACACAGAAGAACAGAAGAGTAGGTTATCTGTCAAAGGTGAGCTCATTATCGCACTATAGCAACCCCCAACTAGTTTAAAAATCATCTATAGAGTTAGGTTCTACTTTGAGAACTGTTTTCCTAGAAAAGCTAGAGTGGGTATGTGGTAGATCAGGGCATAAAGCAATACAGTGGTGGAGGTGGTCACATACAGGTTTTACAGATGCGAAACTGTGCTTTCCCAAACTTGAGATCCTAGGTTATAGAGTCATATTCTTCCTCAAGTCTAGAGTCTTCCAGTATGGCAGTTAGTGGTATGTATGCAGAATAAAATATAAATATAAAAAGTCTTCCATGGAAATAGGTTAAAAAGAAGTTCAGGCTTTGCTCAATCATAGGGTTATCATTTGTGCAGGTAATACGCCTAATCTATCAAACATGATAACAGCCCACTGTGTAATATTGGTTGTTTGCCCTGGTAATCGCTTCCTGGAATCATGACAGAATATCATCACATCCACATATCAGTAGCTTGGAAAGAGATCAAAATTCAAAGTTTCACATATATTGAATGCATATTCTTTGTCTACCATCACAAATTTAAAAAACTGTATGTTTACTCATTGTAAGTTAGAGCTCATCTGCAGTCATTAAGAGATCTTCTGAAAACACAGGTTCAACTAATCCCCAATGCAGTGGTCTCAGGAGCAAAACACCCAAATACAGCAGGATGCCTCCCTCTGGTCAATGAAAGGCAGCTCTAGCTCTAGTCAGAAAGTAGTCTTGATAAGTACCTAAAAAGATACAATTTTGCACCCAACAAATACTTGTTTTAGACTATGGAAAGTAAATGGAATGAATGAAAAAATAATAACAAAACCGGTGACAGGTCGTGAGTCTCAAGGTCTGTACTTTAAATTTATCTTCTAATGTGTATGTGAGCTTGAACGAATCCTTAAGCCTTACTTTTGAAAAAGTCAGATCACCAGGAAAAGAAAGTGCCACTCATTAAGAAAAAGAACTAAGAGAAGCAAATGAAACTGAAGATGAAAATACTTCCTAAATCTGGATCGATACAAATGAAATCCACAGTGCTTGTTAAATGGAATCATTGAAATAAATGTAAATTACTGGGTCAAGGAAAAATTATGGTTTGGGAGAAAAATCATGGTTTTAGTAATAATCCTTCCTGGAAGAAAAAAAAGTAATGGGAATTAATTATAGCTAATGAAGGGTTCTAAACTTGGTTTATGTTATCAATGTCAGAAGGTTTACCTAATAATATGAAAATGAAAAGTGGTCATAAGAAAACACCATATTTTGGACATTTTTATTCCCTATTTTTTCTTGTTTATTTTATTTTTCCTTTTTCCTCTATACAATGAAGCATAAAATAATACTGTGATAAACTACTATATCTCAAAATATATATAATAAAATATAATAAAGTAACATATACTAAATGATTTCTGATAGTTACATTATACCTCTCATATTTAATTTATATGTTCTTCCCACAATTTACCCTTTTTCAGCCTTTACCATTTATAATTTATTATATTTCTAATGAATTGAATCTCCTCAGTTATACATGGTTTTCACAAATGCTTGGTAGCTATCCTGTTATTTTCTTTAGGAGTAGTTTTTGAAAGAGAGATTTTTAAACGTGCTTCTAATAAATGCCTCGCACCCTCAGAAATGTCTCCTGAGATGCTGTCCAAGTGAATGCCAGGGAAGAAGATTTAATGATCTGTCCCTTAAGATATTTTTGTTGGTTCACAGAAATGAAGGAAGTCTACAATCATCCCTTTATTAAATGCTTGTGTCATGCTTTGTTACTGTTGATGGTTTAAAGAAGGCAATTTTCAAGAATTCAAACTTTCTTCTCTTTGCTACAATTCTCATTTAAAAAGTGTATTCTGATCTATGCTCTTCAGTTGTTAAAAGTCATTATGTGTGCATATACATAAACATCAAATCCAGTGTGCCTTCTCTGCTTTAAAAACACAAATTTCACTTCCTCTTTTACTTACTTAACTGTATGATAGCTAGCATTTGTATATACAACTAATAATTTATTTCATCCTATTATTTCATTTCCAAAAATATTTTATCAGCATTATATACATTTTTAAATTTTTGTATTCCAAACTATATTCTCAGCATTCGATTTTGAGGACGAAAAAGATAATAATCATGTCAGCAAAAGATATACATAAAGATCAGTCAGTCATGGGCATGGAGATGATTAATCAATGCTTCAATATGATGCATTGACCAGCATGTGGCTTGGGACTGTGTCCTAATCTCTTGTTTAAGCATTCTGTATGGCTTGGGATAAGAACAGCACATACCCATGCTTCCATATTATGAAATAAGAGTAGGTGAGCTTATGAAAATTGTACCTATGAATCTACAAATTGAATACATACATCCTGAAAATTAGATCTGTTTGATTGCAAACAAAAGAAATTGTCTGGCTACCCTAAGCAGAAATGAAATCTATTCAAGGATGTTGGCCACCCATAGAAATAGGAGCAAACTTGACGAACAGGTTCTAAAAAATAAGTAACTCCAAACTTCCAAGGAAATAAAGACTAATCTCTTTGAGAAACCTAGAGTTATTTCTATCCTTGTGACACCATTCTAACTCAAAACTCATGATCCCAGAAGAAAAAGCTTGGGCACCCTTGGCATATCACTGGTTGGAGAAATTTAAGTTCCTTGACTTACAATTTCGTTATGCACACTCATATAAAGAAGAGTATTTGTGCCCAAGAACAAGGATCTATTACTACACGGATTAATTAGAAATTAGAATATTTTAACTGAACTTAAAGCAAATTGACTGTAAAAATGGAAGGAAATATAAAGTATAAAGCTTGTAGCTAACCACATAATATACCATAGCATTATACTTTTTTAAATGTAAGTACAAGTTAATGGCATTTAGGAACAATATTCTACATGTGATTCTTTGCCAGAGAATGGAAAATAACTAAGTACTAATAAAGAGAAATGGTGATTCCAGAGAAATAGGTTAAAGAATATATTGTACTTGGGTCAATAGATTTGCCCTAAATTCCAGGAAATATTTACATATTTCCTGGATGTGCTGGATTTTTCCAAAAACTGAGAAAAATAGCCTCCTATTTGTGCCAGCAAAGCCAAAATTTAAATACTGTACTGTTGTTTTACCTGATAAGAATTTCATGTTCCACTTTGTCCCTAAATTCCATTTCCAGAGAATCTCTATTTTGAGCTAGCTTTTGTTTCTTTATTTCATTTATTTTTGCATTTGTTTTTTGTTGTTTTTGCTGTTTTTGTTTGTTTAAGTTTATGAGCACAGAAACCTCCCTGACAGGGCAACTTATCAGGAAAACATTAATATGGAATACTAGTTGAATGAACCCCTTCGTCACAGAAGCCAGCAAAAACATTGACCTGAGGAGTGGTAAAGATGGAAGTCACCAGTCGCCGAGAGGAATTAAGGAGACACAGAGAAGGAAGGATAGCCTTGGAATAAGCAGACAGTGTGAAGCCCTCTCTGGAGGAGGCTATGCTTAGCTCTCTTCCTTCCCCACCCAACAATGACTCAGCAAGTCTCTATAGATTGGTTAACTGTACACTTATTCAAAATGTCCTCCAAAATTATTTGAATCTCTATTTTTTTGCTTTTGTTTAAATTGTAGACGAAGCCAGGTGTGGTGGCACATGTCCTTAATCCCAGGACTTGAGAGGCAGAGACAGGAGGATCTCAGTGAGTTCAAAGCTAGCATGGTCTACATAATAAGTTCTAGGCCAACTGGGACTACAGGGAGACCCTGTCTCATAAAGACCAAAAAAAAAAAATGTATACTATTTTAGGGCTGGAAAGATGGCTTAGCTGTTAAGAGCACTGACGGCTCTGGCAGAGGACCCATGTTCGATTCCCAGCACCCACATGGCAGCTAACAACTGTCTGTAACTCCAGTTCCAGGGGATCCAGCACCCTCTTCTGACCTCTATGGTCATTGCGTGACATGGGTGCACTTACACATGCTGGCAATACACTTATACACATAAAATAAAAATGAGAAAAATTCAAAAATTTAAAATGTAAACCAAATAGTCAATGAAGCCATTTAACCAATACCTGTTATATATGCTGTACATTTAACAAATTAAGTTTTCATAGCTCAATTATGTCATATATCTTGAATTTACATAAGATTTCTGTTTTATTATAAAATTACTGATTCAATCAGAATTTTCTGTTGAAATATATTGTAACACTATCAATTGCTTTTAATAAAACAAAACATTGTACAATTTTCACCAGTACCAGCAATCTAAAGTTTTATTGTTTTATAGTACATCACAAATCAGAATTCATTTCAGACTATAACACTTAACATTATATTCTATAATCTAGGCTACCATGAATTTTATGACATTTTCTTTGAGTAACATAATTGATGAAAACTGGTAGTAAGTTTACATCAAAACATACAGATCATCACTAACAGTATGCTTAAATACCTCCTCTTCTGTGGACATATTTTTAGAAATCTTCTTCAGTCAATCAACTAATTATTTATCTTTATATTGTTGCATCAAGATATGTCTATTTGAAATAAGTATAATTCACAGTTTAAAAGAAAAATGAAAGTGTCCTGGTAAAGAAATTTACAGGGAAAACTATCTGAGCAATCTAAGAGTGCAGAAATGAGTGCGGGGCTGGGACTCATGAAGTTTGGCTTGACAGTCATGATCTATGCGTTGGCCATATTGTCATACACCTTACGGTGAAACGAAACACAAAGTAGATAGAGCTAAAGAAAAGAATTTTTACTACAGTCGTAAAGTTGCAAATATTTTTAGTATACCTTTTAGTTCAGAAGGGATGTGTAACTCTTTACCAATGGAAAGTTCCAAACTTTAATCCCTGTGGGCAGGACACGGTGCTTTTATCCACAGACACTGTCTTTTGCCCCTGTCTAGATTGTGATTTCAGGTTGTCGGTTTCTCTCATGGAGTAGTACACCTTTTGGACAGTAGAGGGCACTTTGAATTTAGACAAAGCCCAAGAAATCCCTGACTCTTCACTCAAGATAGCTTTTGTTTGACTATAAAGAAATAAAATAAAATTTCAGTCTAGATTTTAAATGCTGTTTATCTTTACATGATTAAAAGTGTGTTTCTATAATGTGAAATCAGTTTCTCATTTTAAAGAAGTACACTAATGTCAATTGTATCAATGTCTAGAAAAGACTAATGATATAATAATAAATTATGATCAGTCTATGAATGAATAAGTCTTTTATTTTTTCTAATGGAAAGCTTCCATTAAGAACAAAACTCCATATGTAAATTAACTGAAACCTCAAAATATATATAAAATTTAAAGGCATGGAATAAAAATATATAATATTTGAATGAAATCAGATATAAAAATTTTGTTTACCCAAATCACCACAAAAATATCAACACCTATCCTTCTTTTATGAAAGTTGCATATATACTTTAAAAAGTGTATTTAATCTCACATAGATTAAAATTTTCCATTAATCGCATTTTAATAGATAGTATTGAAATGATCTGAAAACCAATTCTCTTTTTTTTTTTTTTTAAAAAAAAAAAAAGCACTTTTCAGATCTTTGTGAAATGCTTCAACATATTGCTGAAATTTTGGAAAAAAGATTTTAGTATAAATGTGATAGGGCTATTTTCTCATTTAAATGAATAACTGAATCACATTAATTTGCTATAAATGTAATATTACTTATACATGTTCCACTCCACTTCAAGTAACAAAAATAAAACATAATACATATTAAGATTTCAAAATAGACTATTACTTTTTATATTAATTTATTGAAATTTTACACCAAATTCTTTCTAAAAATATTTCATTTCCCCATTCAGTTGAAATGAGTTACCATATATACAACACACTGAAAATACGTAGTTCGACTATTTGTTCAGTCTAACCAAAAAAATTTTTTTTTCAATTTCCAGGCCCTGGAGAATTCCCTAGATTGACCTATGGAACTGGAACTTAGAATAAGAAACAAAAGACAAGAGTAACTCCATTTAATTTTCCAGCAAGTAAATAAAGTGTCTAAAATAATCAAAGCTTAAATGTCCAAGTACATTTAAAAAAAATCCATAATTGCACAGTAATACTGGACTTTGTAGATAGGATCTATCATAAACTTTGTGCAGTTTTGTTTTTTTGTTTTTTGTTTGTTTGTTTGTTTGTTTTTTGTCTTAGGGGATAGCACTAGTTAAAATAAGGTGCCTATAAATGCAAAAAAAAAAAACCCAAGAACCCTCAATTAGCTTTTGCCAGACTAATAGAGAAAAAAAAATATGCTAAAAAGATAAAAAATATTTTCCTTATCTATAGAAAATTGAATGTTTCCTGTCACCACGACTTCCAAAAACATGAGTATAAACCAATATGAAGATGTGTCTCACATGTAACCTTGCCCTTTGTCATTTTCATAAACGAAAGGCAAATAAACAGCAATTGTCGCCACTCTAAATGCATCGCCGCGCTCCGTGGCATTTATCCTTCCGCCTTCCCTCATTTGTTACTGCGGGTAAACTGTGCTTGCCACTAACACTGCTGGGCAGATCTAAAACAGGGAGTGTAACAGGCTCAAATGGACATAGCCTATTATCTCCCCCTTTCTCTCTTGCCCTTTTATGGCCTATAACTTCATTCAATCTGTAGCTACATTTATGTTCCTTTTACAACAAAAAGGGTCATAATGCTGCCTCTGATAATACTGAAATTGCCTAATTTGTTCGTCTTCTTTCAAGCCTTGGAACTGGTCACCATCTCAAGTTACGCCTTGTTTTGTCCCATCAACTTTGAAAAGGATGGTCCTGTTGGAGCTCTGCGATCCGGACCGGGGAACGCCTCTGCGTGCGAGATCCGCATGCAGACCCCGGGAAGAAGACGCGGGGCGGCACAGGCCAGGGTGACCCTAGTGCGGGACGCCTTCTAGAACATGTCCGGCGCGGTTCCGTGTGCTCGGCGGGCGGGGGCAGGTTTGAGGCCCGAGCAGGCAGCCGGTCAGCTGACGCCCAGAAGGCCGAGTGCAGGAATGCGAAGAATTTGCTTGCTCAGAAGATGCGAGCGATAGGGACTCCCCATTCTGACCCTGGTGCGCACCCGCCTAGGAGAAACCCGGCCTCCCCGCAGCTGTCGCCGCTCCTGCTGTAGCCGCGGCCGCGCTGGCGACCGCTGGGACCAGGATGCTGGGCGGGCTGGCAGCTGCTCGGCCTTCACTGCGGCCCCTGACATCTCTCTCTGTCTCTCTCTGTCTCTCTCTCTCTCTCTCCCGTCAAAGAGTCAGGACAGAAACTGAGTCTTCCATAAATACCTCCCTCCCTCCCTCCCTCTCTGTCTCTGTCTCTCCTCTCTCATCCTCTCCTCTCGCTCTCTTGCTCTCCTGTCTCCCTCTCTTGTCTTCCTCTCATTTCCCTCTTTTCATTTCCTGGCATTTCCTGCACCTTTGCTAAATAGAGGAGAGCCAACTGCACGTCGCGGAGAGCTTACTGGAGGGGAAGCTGGGGTGCATTAGTTAGGGCTTGTAACAAAGCCAGGCTCTGGGCCCTCCTGTCTCTCCTCCCGGTGCTGGTTAGCGTTTTCCTTCGCCCTGCTGCAGTGCTTTGTCAGCCTTGTTCTGGGAACTAACTCCCCCGTAGTCTCCTCCTCCTTTCTGATTTTCAAGGATGCTTCACCCCTCGCCCCCCTCCAACTAGGAAAAATACCAAAGGCATAAAAGGGAGGTAAAAATCTCTAAGATAACTTCGTATTTTGCAACTGAGATTTGAATAGGAATCCTTTAATAGATAAAGGTTTTGTGTTTTTTTTTTCAAGTCCTGGGAAAATAAAACTCAAATGGATGAATATGGCAGTGTGGGGAGCAATTAGCTGCTAATTTGGAAGAGCAGTGCTTGAGGATTTTCCTGACCTGCCCATTCATGTTAGTTCCCTTTCTAAGATCTTCCCCTTTCAAGGCTAAAAGCTGGGTATGATTCAGCTCATAAAAATATGTCACAGCAATTGGAATTTACCCTTTGACCTTCTACTCCCCCACTGCCACCTCTCCTCTGCGCGTACACACACACACAGACACACACACACACACACACACACACACCATAATTCACTAGCTAGCTGTTTTCACTACACAGATGGTAGTCTTGCTAGTGAAAACCACCGCACAAGCTAAAACTTCTAAAATCCTTATAACATGAATTATTTGCAATCTCCCTTTTAAAATGTAAAATTTGTTTTTGTGGGTCCCTTCAGATAATCATGTTCAGTGTTTAATACCGGAAGTATAATTTCTTTAGAAACTCTAGGCACTGTGATGAAATCATGCAGCAAAGGGGTAGAAAGCTATGTCCAAAATGTACAAGGAGCGTTTTCTAGTTTTTCTAGGAACCTGTTCACCTTTCCAAATAATTTTTCCTGCCTCTGTGCACTGAAAGCCCCATTATCAGCCATGGAAAAAACAGTGCTAAGTGTTCTGTACAATTTCTTTTTGTGTGTGTGAAGCTTGAAAACCCAAGAAAATGGGCAAAACGCTGAATCAGGCCACCAGGGCCAGTTCAAACGCACACAGAGATATTTTTACTGCATTATTTGAACTATTACTAAATAAAATGCTTTCTTCCTTGGAGCTTGGCAAAGTACTAATTTTCCAAAACATGAATACAACTTCTGTTGAAAAGTTAGAAATTATTTACTTACTTAGCTACAGTGTGGTACTTTCTCAGCCCTCTCAAATTGAAAGTGTTTCCTTGGCCAGACCTTGAATACCCAAAATAGGGCAGACCCTCCAGTCATGATTGGAAGTCCAAATGTTCAGGCAGGCAGCTCTTGAATCTAGAGATCTGGGGACAAAATGGACATGTTTAACATTGTTTTCTCCGTGAACACAGTGATTACAATTGATGAATTAAAATAGTCTCTGGCACTCCATTACTAGATGCTTAAGTTATGACTTAGTTGGCATGTCAAAAATGAAATTACCATGCAAGAATTGAGCTGAGTTTAACATTATTACAGATGTATTTTTTGGAGAAAATTCTTTTTCCTCTCACATTTTCAGGCTACGCTGCTGGGAATGACAGAATAGAACTTAACAATCTATAAATAATTATGTATTTTTTCTGTATCATTTTCCCAAAATTTATGGGGAAAAAGTTTACAAATTTCCTGTAGCAATTATTCACTTTCGTTAATGGTATTTCTATTTGGCACAACATAGAAATTGGCAGGTTAACAATTTTAAGTACAGATTTAGCTAATGACAAGTTCTCACTATTGTTTGTACAAGATGGCCAAGTTGAGGAGGGCTTTCTTCTTTTTATATAATGTCAGCTTTATTTGAAATTCTTAGAGCTAAAGACTTAAAGATAAATCTGCAAATACACCTAGATGTATTTTATCATTGTCACTGGCTTCGTAGAGGTCAGCCATTTTTCTTGAAACCTGGGCACCAACTGCTGGCTAGAAATATTTATCCTGAAATTCTTTGTACTTTAAATAAACTACTACTTCAAGATCTGCCATGTGTCCCTCATTCATCATTGAGGCACAATTTATGCATCTTTTTTGTGAACTTGGCTTGAAGTGTTTCCCTCATTTGTATAATCTCCAGCAATCTTTTAGGTCTACCTAGTTTTGATGGTGACTCAATAAATTAAAGCAGAGATATGTATTTGCAGTTTTATTCTGTGATTCCTCTCATAGAAAGAATGAGAATAATTCAGTTTAAAATTGAGCCATTATTTATTTTCTGTTCTTTTCCCCCAGTATTAAAAGGTCTCTATATGGGTTTCACATGATGAACATCACAGAGGGGGAAATGGTTTCATTTGGCATTTTTCATCTAAGAGAAATACGCATCTCCTTTTCCCATGGAGAGGGAGATAATATGATAACCTTCTGATTATATACATAAACGGAACCTGATCAGTTTCTCTTGTGGTTCTTTTTTTCTTTTTTTAAGGGCAAGTTCCAGTTGGAATGTACTAATGCACATATTCATGAATCTCTCCAAACAGGATTCACTGCTCTCCAGGGAACCCTTGAAGTATGCATCATTGTTTCAATGAAGCATCTTCATTATAAAACATGGGGACTATAAAAGGTGAACACCATTTGCCATAGCTTAATATAATCTCTGGTTTGGCTTTCTTCGCTGTAATCTTTCTTTCTTCCTTCATTCCTTCCTTCTTTCCTCCCTCCCTGCTTCCCTCCCTCCCTTCCTTCCTTCCTTCCATCCTTCCTTTCTGTAACAAATAAAAAAAAACTGACAAAGAATCCTAAGATATTAAATATAAGACAAAATAGAGAAAGTATGCTTTCTATTTTAAACTAAATATAATCTGCTTTGAAGTTTTACATAGACAGAATAGGAAACAACTTTAAAATCCAAAAATTCTTACATTTGACTCAAATGTTTTTGTTTTTTTATCTGATTCAAAGTACCTTATGGAAATGTCTGGTATCTGCATATGCATAAGTTTCTTGCATTGAAAATGTGAGGTCAAATGTGAAAGTATAGTAAGACGAAAGTATAATAAGTAGGTAAACACTTTCAAGGCAGGCAAAGAGAGGCACTGTTTCAGCACAATGCCTAACACAGGCACACAAGTTCTTCACGCCGTTGCCATTAGTGCAAACAAAATGACACCTCAATTGATCATTCTATTATTTATATTTGTACTCACCATATATGTGCTAACATTTCCCTTTTCTTCTCTGCAGAGTTCTACAGAACCTGAGATTTAGGGAGTTCTACTAATGTGCATGTTACAAAGAAGCCTTTATTAGAGAGGACATGAATTGAGTTCTGAGAGAGACTACAAAAGCCCTATACTGCAAATGGGAATAATGGATGCTTTATAGGGAAGGAGCACTGTCTTTGGGGTATGAAGGACAGTTTAATATGACATCTATTGCAAGGGAACAAAGGAGTTATGTAGTTCACAAATTAGGGTATTCACATCCAGATATATTAGTAGTGGAGTGTAAAGAATTTGCAATTCAGTGTAAAATGATATTGTGATCTAACATAGCACACAGTGGAATGTGACATTCCTTGAATGCAAATTGTAGAGTGATCAAAATAGATTGTGCCAGTCACAAATAACTGATACTTTGTGACTCTGTAGCAATTATCAACCAAACACAGCAATTTTTGGTGATGCTAAAAATAAGATAAGACATTTATGATTAAGCCAGAAATGATAAATGCAATTCAAGGTACCATAGATGCCTATTTTCTTAAGTTTCTCAGTGGAAACTAATTGAAGCTATTTTTAAGATGCATGAGAGACACAGCACCTATCATATGGAGTCAATAATTTATTGTTGAAAGTTAAGTCACCAATTTAGACAGTCAATTTCAGTTTCTATGTTTAATATGCCATGAGTTGGAAGAGAGCGTGAAAGTAAAGATTTAAGTACTTAAGTAGCTACCTGTAGAATTCCTTGTGTGGTGCACAGATCAATATCCAAACTGTAGTAATATTATCTCTCTTTACAGTTGGAATTAGCAGTTGCAGACAGTCTATGCTGCTAGATACACTGGGTTTCTTTAAAGCCTTGATTTCTTTGACTGTTCTCAACATTTGATGCTTTTAACTGTGCATTCTCATGCCTTTAACTCCTCTAACCTCAATCATCATAACCTGTCTCATACCCTTCTAGAAAAGTTTTCCTCTCTACTCCTTAAATGGAAACATTCCTCTCTGTTATGTACTCAACCCTGTGCTTGTTGCATTCCAAATCTGCTTAAATGCCCTTCACTATTGGTGTAGATGTACATACCTATCTAGCAATAAAGATGAATCTGTTTTTATTCTTCATCTTTGAGCTCACACTTGCTACCAATGACATGATGGACCTCATAAGAACACTGAATTCAGTATGTTCGAATTTTAATTTCTATTATTTTATCCCATCTTCCATATTCAGTTTATTCCCTTCTGCTGTGTTTTCTCATCTTAGAATCCCAACATCACTCAAACTCTTCAATCAGAAAGCCTTAAGCCAGTCTCTCTTGTGCTTTCCTACCCCATCTGCAGAATAATCTTCATCTTTGTCACTGTCCTACTTAAAACATTCATAATCTGTCACTACAATTACTGTGTAAGAGTTCAGATGTTCTCCCTGTCTCTAGCCATACTTTACATTCTTCTTCCTCAGTAGGTAGAATGAAGTCTGGAAAAAAATTTTGCAAAGCAAGCTATGACGATGATTTATCCTATTCATTAGTAAATCCTATTGAATCTACCTTCAATATATGTTTTAAATCGTATTCTCTGCCTGAATTATCCCAATAGTACATGATTACTGTTTTATTTCAGCTGTCATTATACTACAGCATAGTATTAAGATAGCAGTAATACTGTTAATGCTTAATTAAGTTAAATTGTGGTATATGTGTGAGATGTATGTATGTATGTATGTGTGTGTGTGTGTGTGTGTGTGTGCGCGCACTTAAATGTTACAGTGCTATCCACTCATGCAAAATTAAGTTAATAGCCTTCAAGGACCTATGTCTTCTATCCTCCATTGAGACTTTTTAAAAATATTTTATTTCTTATTTTTATTTTATGTGTATAAGTGTTTTGCCTGCATGTATGTGAGTGCATCCGTGTCATGCAATGCCGCAGAGGTATCTCTTTTCTATTTTCCTTCTAGTTCTCCATGGAGACTCAACACTTTGCAACAACGAACAAGACAATTGCATAAACCAATCAATGTCAAGATGATCCTGCTGCTTCTTGGCCTTGTAGCTATCTGGATTATGAGACTTAAGCCAGTTATTTTGTTTCCCTAAACATTAGTTTATTCTGCAAATCTAAACACACAAAAAAAATCCATTTCAAAGTGCTGTTGTGAGGAAACTGGATATATAATAATATATTTGCCTGTGATAAAAAAATATGCGACAAAAATTTATTCTCTATCCCTGCTCAGGCACAATCAAACCCCATTCAAGAAGTATTTCTGGGAAGGGGAGATGGTTTGGCAGGTGAAGTCCTTGCAAAAGAAGTATGAGAACCTGACTTCCAGTCCCCAGAACCTGCAGAAAGATGGGTGTAACCTCACTGTTTCCTGTAACAAAGATGAGAAGTGGAAACAGAAGGATTCCCTAAAGCTCACAGGCCAGCCATAGATAGATATTGGAGGCAGCAGTGACAGTCAACAGCAGAAAGACCTCATTTCAAGAGAGGCGGAAAGTGAGGTCTGACACACAAATTATTTGAGCTCCTTTCACGTGCCATAGCTGTGTGCAACTGTGGGCACATGAACATGTATCATAAACACACATATGCACATAATATGCATATATATATATTTAAAGAAAAGCAAAAAATAAAAATATAAAGAAGTATCTCCTAATAAAATTTAATCTCAATAAACAAAGAGCTATATTTATTTATTTATTTATTTTATTTTTTGGGGGGGGTATTTTTGAGACAGGGTCTCCCTATAGCCCCAGCTGACCTGGAACTCACTATGTAGACTAGGCTGGCCTTGAACTCATAGAGATCTGCCTATCTCTGCCTCCTGAGTCCTGGGATTAAAGGCATGTGCACCACAGCCAGCCTCGAGCTATATTTATTAACATGTAAAACTACTCATTCATACAATTTATGTAGAGATTACAGTTCAAAGTGAAGCATTGCTCATTTTATTCTAGCCTGAGAAAATTTATTGAATTATATTCAATTAGCATTATTTTGTAAAAGTATAAGTATTCTGCTATCAAAATAATATAGAAATTATAGTCAGGTATGGAGGTACATACCTTTAATCCCAGTACTGTACTTGTGAGGCATAAGCAGGTGGATCTTGGTGTGATAGAGGTCAGCCTCTTCTACATAGCAAGTTTCAGGCCAGCAATGGCTACAGAGACAACTTGTCTCAAAGAAACCAAAGAGAGAGAGAGAGAGAGAGATTATATGAAAATCATATATTCCAATGTTCTAAACTCTAAATATTCAGAAATGGCCCACTGAATCCATTTGAATTATTTTGAAATTTATTTTTAATATATTGCTAAAATATCATCATTACACTGTAGAACATGGTTTCTTAAGCTGTGGGTCAGTCGCTACCTGGAGTCGCTACCTGGAAACAATCTGATTGGTCACTAAAAATATGTCAACGTAATGGTTTCTGAAGGTTCAATGAACAAAAATTAATTCAAAATAACAAGGATGATGTATCCGAGATGTTTCTGGTAACATTACCCCCGTGACAGTGTGTAGCTCTTTGACTACTGTCATGCCGTGTAGCACCAACCACGGGTGCCTGAAACACTGTTGCTCAGATTTGAGATTATCATGTGCTATGAACTTCAGTGTTTTCACTGTCCACATAGTTTTCTGGGAATTTTGAAATATAATGGTTTAATTATGGAAAATTATGGAAATGGTTTAATAATGGAAAATATTATGGTTTAATTATGGAAAACAAATATTTAATATTTTCCTATTGTCATTCCTCAACAAGTATCGAGTTAGTATGTATTTGGATTGTATTGTGGTTCAATGCTTGATTTCAAAAATTGCTGTTCAAGCAATATCTGACTTGAATCTCTCACACACAGAGACACAAAAGTCATTCAAAGAATTTTGGCTTGTGATTAGGAAGGAATTTTCAACAGTTTCTGAAATTACTAGTTTATGCTACAGATTCATGCAGAGTAGCCCTGTCTGAATTGAGAATAATAAAATCAAACAATCAACCAACTCTGAAAAACCTTGAAGATAATCTGTATCCTATAGCATCTAACATTGTGTCAAAATTTGATTCTTCTTATAAAATAAACAAGCACATCATCTTATCATTTTTCACATTTGATTTTGTCTATAACAAACAATATGTATGCCAAGAAATTGCTGAAAACTGAATTCTTCATGATTTATTATCAGTAAATTTTTGATTTGTGTATATAACTTATATATCTATATATTGGGCATCACACACAAATTTCTTTTGTGAAAAGGGATTGTAAGTAGAAAATGTTTAAGAAGGCCTTTTTTGCAGCATTGATGGTACTGTTGGTATTCCTACAGAAATTCTGGGGTTCTTGAAATAATGACAGATTATCGTAAATAATCTTACTGTTGTTTACTCCATTAGCTTAAGGAGAAAAGGAATATTTCTTTATCCTTTGACTCTTGTAGTTTTCCTAATAGGAAAATAAAGATGATAAGAATATGCTCCAAAGATTTCTAAAAGTAGAGAAAACTAAAAGCATTCTATTAAGGATTGTAAAACTTCAAATCATTGTTTCTTTGGTAAATACTGAAAAAAAAAAAGACAGATAAATGAAACTATAAAATCCTCCCAAGAGACAAAAAGAATATAAAACAGAAAAAGTAAATATCAAATCAAACCTCAGATGACATAACTACTGAAAGCGCCCAATAAGGAAGTTACACTTTCTCTGCTACATTTTTAGCATGGCAGGTAGAAGCGGTGTGTCCTCATCTTAAAATTGTTATTAGTTTATGATGAAAAATACTATGTGAAAAATATATTCTTATCTAAATTGTCCATCAGAAAATTAGAGAATCCCTTGGAAAAAGAGACAAGTAATGAAATAAATAGATAAGTAAATAAATATACCTAGAGTAGGGGGTTTGTACACCTTTTCATCCAGTCCTTAGAGAACTAGGAGGCCTGCCAGCTAACAGTGGATTCCATGTCTTCAAAGGAGGAAATATAATAGTTAAAGTGGCAAAGAGCCTGCTCTGTGTAAATAATGTACTTTGTATTTAGTTTGAATTTCTCCATCTGCATTGCAGTATTTTACTACCGTATTATACAATTTTTAAATATGAATCAAGCATCTAGCATACTTTTGATGAGTCAGGAAATTCACATGAATAAGAGTCTATTCATGACCATATGGAAATAGAGTCTCCTGGGACCTTGCTCATATGAACTTACAGCAACGATGACAGCATACACAAGACCCATGCAAACTCAAGCAGACAAAAACCCAGCACAGACATGTGGAAATGGGCAGCAGGCCCCAATCTTAGCCAAAACACTGTTAGACAGATGATTACTACTGGGTGAGGAAGAGCTGATCTTCTTTAAGGGAGCGACTCTGGATGGGCTGACTAAACCCAGTGGATGAACTCACACTGAGCAGTGTGGGGACACTAACTTGACTTGATAAGCCTTAACATAATTGACAGAATGCGTGAAATCCAGTGGCAGGGGCTGTGGAAGGATGCCTATTGGAAAGGGGGTATAAAATGCTGTGTATGAAATGTACAAACATTCAATAAAAATATTTTTTTAAACGTTAAAGGATAATGCTGTGACTCTTCAGCCAGATTCATCTGTCAGGGAAAGTTGTCATATCAAGAAGGCAGCATGGTAAGACCTGGGTTTTTGTTTTTGGGGGTTTGTTTCTTGGTTTTGTTTTGTGTTTTTTGTTTTGTTTTGTTTTGTTTTTGGTTTTTTGTCTTTTTTGAGACAGGGTGCCCTTATAGCCCCAGCTGTCCTGGAACTCACTATGTAGATCAGGCTGGACTCAAACTCACAAAGATCTGCCTGCCTCTGCCTCCCAAATGCTGGAGTTAAAGGCATGCTCCACCATGCTGGGCAAACCTGGGTTTTTTAATGGAATCTATTCTCAGTTCTAACATTTATTGGTAGAAAGCACCAAAAATAAAACAAACACACAGAAGAAAGATATTCAAATAAATAAATGAAATTCCCCTTCAGCGAACACCTGCTTGTGCCAAATGGTGTAGGATAAATGCATTGTGAACTCTCAGATCTGTACCACAATGCAAAAAGGAAACATTTATTTTACACACAGTTATTAAGAGCCTCTTATAATGTCAGGCAGTATTCTAGATAATGAGGACAGATGCTGAACAAAACAGATACCCTCCAAAAACAAGAAGAAAAATCTTACCTCACTGAGCTTCTCTCATAGCACAAGAAGACAAATACCAAAGTACATCAAGTATGTGGATTCAGGAGTGGAGGTTCACACCATGCTTTCTGCTTGCTTTTAGCATTGTCCTGCCCAGTACATTTCAGGATCCCTTGCCTAGAGAATGGGCTACCCACAATGGATGGATCTTCCCACACCAATCACTAATTAAGACAATCCCCCACGGAAATACACACAGACAAACTTGATAAAATTAGAGAATTCAATAGAGAATTTCTTCCCAGGTGATTCTAAGTTGCAACAAGTTGACATTTAAAATAGTAATAATCTACCCCTTATCAAATTGAAACACAAATAAATCATAACCTTTTGTGTCTTGTCCCCATGTCTTGTCATGTTAATTTCACAATACAAAATACAGTCCAATGCTTCAGAAGTAATAACCTCTTTTAAAGTCCAAGTTATTTTAACTGTGGCTCTTATAAAACAAAAAATCAAGTTACAAACTTAAATATTCTTGCTTCTAAAAGGGGATAATCAAAGCTTAAAAACAATTATACTAACAGAAAACCAGAATCCCACAGTATAAATCCAATCCTGTAGCTTAATATTCAACATTTTAGGCTTGTAATCTGGGCTCCAAAAGGCTTGGGCAGCCCCACCTCTCCAACTCTGCCATTTGCAGAACATGGCTTCTTTTCTACGCATATGCTAACTACATTCTACACCCACAGATTTCCTTGGTGGGTGCCCCACAGCCCTGGCATCGCCAATAGCCTGGGGTTTCCATTGCAACTGAGCTTCACCTTCAGCAATGGCCTCTCTTGACCTTTCTACAGGGACTCCAGCCCTGCCATAAGGAGTCTAGCTTCAGCCACTCTCCCTCAGTATCACATTCTTGAAGCCTTCAAAACCAGTAATATGTAGATAACACACATTACCGAGTTTGGTTAGAAGTGTGAGATATAGCCTAGCACCTTCGTCAACCTCTAGGTACTGATGCTCAAGAAACATGCTCCTATTATCCTAATGAAACATGGAAGTATTTGCCTCAGTGGTGCTGATCTGTTATTAATTATAGCTGATCTTTTTCAGCACCAGCTTGTTCAGTACTCACCGATTCTTAGACAGCATCCTGTTGTTACTCTGAAGCACAAAAGGTTTACTTCAGTGGGTGAATCTCTTTGGCAATCATAGCTTCTTTAGTGCTGGCATGTTTGGCACTCACAGAATTTTAGCCAAAGATATCACATAAATGACCCTTGACCCAATTAAAGTGAAAAATAAATAAAATGATAACATTCTTGCTCTCCTCTAAAACATCATGAGTCAAGTCTTGGCAGTTCACATTTTCCTCAGAATTACTCTCCTAAATTTCCACAAGAATGGCCCATTAACTTCAGCAGATTTTCTAGGCCAAAGATCTAAAAGTTTCTGTAATAGTTCAACAAAATAGTGCAAAGGTATAAAAAGCCACATAGGTTCATCACAGCAACATCCCCATTTTTCTGGTGCCGATTTCTGTTCTAGTTTTATTTCTATTTCTGTGAGAAACAATCCTGACCAAAAGCAACTGAGGAGAGGAAAGTGTTTATTTGGCTTACAATTCTGTTATTTTCCATTATTCTGGGAAGACTCAAAGGCAAGAGCCTGAGACAGATTGTCATACCATATTCACAGTCAAGAGTAAAGACAAATTTTAAAAAGTATTTTCTTTATTAATTTTATTATCTGTGTATGAGTGTATTATCTGCATGTGTGTAAATGCACATGTCGTGCAATGCCCACGAAGGACAGAAGAGGGCTTTGGATCCCCTGGAACTGTAGATAAGGATGGTTGTAGGCTGTCTTGTGGGTGCTTGGAATAGAATCCAGATCCTCTGCAAGGACAGACACTGGTCTCAACCGCTGAACCATCT
Organism: Nannospalax galili; assembly: GCF_000622305.1. Classification (NCBI taxonomy): domain Eukaryota; kingdom Metazoa; phylum Chordata; class Mammalia; order Rodentia; family Spalacidae; genus Nannospalax; species Nannospalax galili. Next base: position 3,591,866 of record NW_008336076.1, on the reverse strand, counting down.
CTCCAGTCCAAGCAAAGAGAAATTAAGGTACCCAGGTTTCCTTCTTGGAAGGACTCCTGACCTAGGGAATGTTGTCCTCCACAATGGACTGGGTCTTCCCACTCTAATCAACAATAAAAACAATCTTCCATAGACATGGAAACAGGCCAATCTGATAAAGACAATTACTCACTTTGTACTCTGTTCTCAAGGGATTCTACATTGTAGCAAGTTGACATTTAAAATTACTTGATCATAATGATCTTGCTTGGTGTTACAGAAACCTAACAGAAGCAGAATAGAGTACAGGGAGAGATCAGTGATGACAAAGCTGCAAAGCTCTATTCTATCAATCCATAAGGAGGAGGAGAATATGGAGACCACTATTGTACAAAGGAAGTTATTGTCCAATTTAGGTCAAATTTGAAGGTACAGTTTACTGCACACACTGGTAGGTGGAGGAACTCACTTTAATTTCATGCTATGAGGCATACAACAAGAGGCTAGCTCTGTTTTCCTTTCTCCTATGTCTCTTCTAAATAAGCATATGCCAGACTCATATTTTCTGAAGATTTGAAAAATTAGAGGAAAATAGAATTTGACATTGGATTAAATCTTAAAGAATGAAAAAGAATTTTCTATCTAAGAAAAACTGAAGCATTTTAGACAAAGATAGTCAATATTGCATAAAATGAAAAAAAATGGATAATATAGTATGCCATTTACATTTGCCACTCAGACATATGGAATATGCTGTGATTTTTTTATGCTTAAACTTATAATAGCTATAAAATAAAACTAAAATAGAAATTTAAAAAAATAATTCATTGAGTCTGTATCATCTAATAGCAGTTAGGGAGGCAACCTCAGAAGCCTGTGAAGTAGCCTCAGCCATCTATGTAGAACTAATCAAACACTAGTTAACAAATTATTAAGAGGTGTTTACAAAAGTAATTTTTTTGTGGTTTGGAAAAACATCTTGAGGCAAAGATTTTGGCACAAGTTAATAGTTGCTTACCATAAGCATTTTATATGTTATCTGAATCTGTTCAGTCAGAAAATTGTGCTGTAAATCCCACGATACTAAATATTTCTCAGAAGATATCAAGAATGGATAGGTTGAAATTAGGTTTGAAATTCTGCAAGAACAGCTCTTTTCACACTGTTGCAATAATTTTGACGGATGCCAATCCTAATCCCAGGCCAGGCATGCATCACTTCTTGAAATGTGCAGGACTAACTAAGTTGCCAAACTTTCTGAACTTTGAAAAGTGTCAAAAATTAAAATAAGAAAACTATTGATTTGAAAACTGGACACTTAAAAGTTTGGGTATTTTTTTAACTTCCCAACTTTTTTGTCAATAGTGTAACCAGACAAAATAACCTGAAAAACTCCCCTGACCCCAAAAAAGGTGTTCATGTAAAATTATCATCTGGATATCCATGAAGGTTCTTTTTGTCTCTGGAATGGTATTCCACAACACACTTAAAAAAAAAAAAAAACATTTATTTATTTAATTAATTATTTTGTATGTATGAGAGTTCTAAGCTGCATGTATGTAAGTGCATGTGTGTGTGTGCAATGTCTGATGAGGCCAGAAAAGGGCATGAGAGCCTCTGGAATAGGCTGTTACCTGCCATGTTGGTGCTGGGAACCAAATCAAAGTCCTTTGCAAGAACAGCCAGTGCTCTTAGCTCGTGAACCAGCTCTCCATAGGCACTTTCAGTAACTGGTACTGAGCATCTATTTTGTGCAAGCTGTTTGTGTTCCATGATAGTACTCTTCGTACATAGAAAAGTCATTTTATTGGAGAAGAATAAAATAAAAACAAAAATACTAGACTTAAAGCAATCATTATTATTACTGATGGTGTAGTATATTAAAGCTGATTATTCAAAATTCTATATAGATTTAGGCAATTACTATCTTATTCAATTTAGTTGGTGAAATAAAATGACCTTAAAGCATATTGTATAGCTTATGCCAAATTTCATAGTCAGATTGTTTGGAGAGAGAGAATGTTTAGTTTTGACATTTTTTAGCTTAAAAACCAATAAAACTGTGGACCTCCTCACATTTTATAAATCTATATCAATTAGATTATATTTTCATATTCTCAAGAACAAAATTTTGGCTAGTAACAAATTTCCATCTTAGATAAAATCTCGTTCTTGTCTGAGAGACTATCAATAAAGAGAAAATGAAAGACACTAGGAAAAGGTATATGAATCACATTTTGGGAAAGTAGTTGATGCTAGTTTCAATTTTCTTCAATTAGGATGGATGTTACTGAGGATGTTAACCCTGTCATTCTGACTTAAGTCCAGCATGGGTAATTACATTCTGCTTACTTACATTCTCTTTGGCTCCAAAGACATTCTTCATTCCAACTCACACTATTTTGTGATGTTGCTACACACAGATAAATAGATGCCACATTTAACCCTGGGGATGGTAGCTAGTAGCATCTCCTACACCATAAACTTGATCTGTCTGTGTGTTATCCCTATGAATTCACTTTCTGGGGTAAAGGTTCTAGAAGATGTAATATAATAAAACAAAAAAAGCCATATGCCAATCCCAACTAAAGATTAAAAAAACACATCCAATAGAATGAATTGTCTCTGGAAGGGTATCTGCAGTAATGGGAGATTCTTTGAGCTTTCCCTGCCTACAAATAAAAGATCATTATCATTAGATCTTAAAATACCAACAAGCAAAATATGAAGAGATTCAAAGCCACCTTTAAAATCACCCCCAAAGTTCAGTCTCAATTATCTATAATCAATGTCATTCTCCTCGACTAGAAATTGGTACCAGAGAATAGATTCTAAGAAGAGGAAATTTTTAAAAGTGCAATTGATACTGACAGTTTATCAATGGAAGTGTGTTTCTAAACCATCCTCTTCTGTGCATCAAACCTGTTTATTTCTAAGTCTTTCTAGACTATGCTTCAAACCTGTTTATTTCTATGCTTCTCCTGATTTATACTTGGCCACATTTTGAAGAGACATTAGACATTGCTCAAGAATAACCTTTATCACAAATACTTCAATTCCTTTCTTGAAGATTTCATTTATTTCATATCACAGCAAGAATGAAAACAGAACACTTGTAAACTGCTGCATGTACATTAAAGTTTCACTTAGAAAAGCAAAGCAACCACTCCTTTCCCCTGTACAAATCTGAAAACATTCATAAAAAGAGGAGCAGGTCACATGCTGAAAGACACCCTGTAGTAAATACAATATCCAGTTTGATACAAGTCTTGCTCATCAAATTTCTTGATACAAACTGATGCAAGAGTTACAAAACTGACTCCTTAATATCATAGCAAGTTAAAGGAGAAAACAGTGTTGGTCTCTGGCTATACACATTTAGAATCTTTAGGAGATGAAGGAGGTGATTCTCAATCTGCATCTGCTACATCAATACCTGTCACATCCCTCAGACGTGCTCATCTCAGGACTATGAATTGTGGAACATACTCTGAATAAAACTGCTTCAATGGTCCTACAATTTAAAGAAGAGTGTTATTACTGCAATATGCAATTGTATTGTATCATAGCAATACTTCTAGAAAGTAAAGCAAGCATCAGGATATGCAAGAGGTAGTAGTACTCAATAGGTAATCTTTTGAGACTCTGTGGAAAAGCATGAGAATTTCATAGGAATATTTATTAATGGGAACATAGGTTTTAAAATGTGGTGGGACACTGTGCTGAACAAATAGAATGCTGTGTGTTACTCACTGTACCAAATTTGAGTGATATTCTGATTAAGAGTGAATACACAAACTTTAATAATTTGATGAGCTGATTATAGTGTTTTCTTCCCCTAATGAAACTAAATCTAGACAGGACTTAACTCTAATAAACAACCACAGTCACGTAGAATTGAGTCACAGGACCCAGCAATGGGGCACAGGCTTGTATTCCTAGCATATAGCCAGGTGAAATGGGAATTTGGGGCTAGCTTGAGGTACTTAGTGAGTTCAATGCTAACATGAATTCCAAGACAAGGCCTTGCCTAAAAGACATAAAAAGAATTGGACAATAAGGCCCAACAATACAAAAATGAACGATATAGCAATGACCTATCAGAAGTAGCCTCAGTTCTTTTTGTTGGAAAAGTGAACATACTGTTGTCTATTTTCCCAAGATAAACTCCTTTGAGGAGAACTTATGCTGATATTATTAATAACATCCCTATTTCCAGGGAGGAAAAAAAACTATTTTTAAGAATTTAATAGGCTAGTAAGTTTTCACTCTCAAATGCAAACATGCATGCTTCTCTAACCTTTTTTTAAATAAATTATTCTAAATTGTGTTTTTATTATGAACATAGAAAGCAATCTAGCCAACCTGAGGAACACATGACAAGTTTGAAAGAACATTTTATGTCCTTTTACAGATATGGACAACTTGAAATCAAGAAAAGTTTCATGAAAGAGTATAGCATTTCTTTAATCTGCTAAGATCTAAGCCAGTTGATTTGCTGTCATCATGGTTATTAGGCAGTTTTCAGGTACCCACAAATACTTGGAAAATTTTAAGCAAAAGAACGCATAGAAATTTAGAAATTCAGGGATAATTTCAAGTTATGTATTCCTAGTTTATAGTCACAGGCAAGTTTCATCTGTGTATACTTCACAAATGCTTTGAATCTTTACCCAAAGTTTCAAGCTTACTCTCAGCCCAGTTTTCCAGGTGTAAAGCTACTGTTTTGTTTCCTCAGTGAGGATTACAAGAGCAAACTTCCAGGGTGTTTCTGAAGAAGATATCAGAGGCAGCAAAGTTTCCTGGAACCACCGTCCCCACAGGTTCCTGAATCCACTGTCTTTACAACTCCTTCAGACTTTTGCACATGCTCCTGACTCTCACATATAGCAACAGCTTCCCATTTTCACAACTTCTCTAAACAACAAAAATAAACTTCTGCAGAATCCCAGCTCTAATAATTCTTCATTTATAAAACAGATGGCAGGCATTTCAGTACATAGTAACTCAAAAGTAATGCTAGATTACATAATAAATAAAACTAAGACTTCATACCTTACCAAGAAATCTAGTAGCAAGTCAAACTTTGAAGACCAAACTAACCTTTTATGTCTCCCTACTGGCAAATATAAAATATAATATTTTAAGCAGATTTGTTTCTTCAATTGTGTTGACTGTTCACAAACCTTTCTACTTATTTCAGATTTCCATCATTTGACTCACAGGATTATGTAAGTCTAGGTTTCTTAACTGTCACATTGATCACCAATGTATTTTCATCTATGACTAACCACCTCTGATGCCAATGTGCCAGATTCATGAAAAGCAACTATCATAAAACATCTTTAAAGACAATTTAGAGAAAGAACAGAAATGATAAACAGTGAGGTAAGAAACAATCAAAGCTATCCAATAATAGGAGAAAGCACTGATATTTTTCCTTCTATCATGTGGAAGACACAAGGTCTTCTCTTCACACCTCCTGTGTTGTCCAGAAATCTAACTCATCTTCCAAAACTCTGCTCAAGTGGCTTATGTAGTCTGAAGCATTCCCCTGTGGACAATGTATCCCATAGGCCCTCAAGAAAAGGAAAATGAACAATAACTTCTATGTTAAGATATAACATCATACAACCACTATCAATAGCACTTTACACATTATATTATATCCTTTAACCGACAGATCAGTGTTTCCAGTGTTCATGAAGATTTCCACTATTCTGAAATGCTTGTACATAGGAATCATTTTCCTTCTAGCACACCATGAAGATAGTACCATGTCTTATGATTTTTCAATCCTCATTCTTAAGCATCACACTTAAGCTGGAGTAGAAGGTTAATAAACTTTTAGTTTCCCCTTGTTATGTCTGCTGTCAAGAAAAATTATTGCTTTGTCTGAATCATATTATTCAGTATCCTGCAAAGCTATTGTATTATTTAAACTAAACCCCCAAAGTGTAGGAATAACGGAGAAAGAAATATCATCTATTGCTTTAAAAATAATGACTTTTTGAAAGCTCCATGAAGACAACATGCATGTTTTGTTCTTGACCACACTTCCTAAAGTTACATTCACATACTTTATAAGAAATATTACCATATACTCCCTAATTCATCAAATAATCAAGTGAAATGTGAGTTTCAGTTTTGAAAAAAAAAACGGAATTGAATCGTTATATTCCATCATGAAATAAATATTATTGATACTAACGTCAGCATTACTAGCAACAGTATACAGCAATGATTGTATGTAAGCGAATATACATATCAAAGAAGTAATCATTATGCATGAATCAACATAAGAAATTTACATTGTGATAAATTAGAATTACTATTTAAAAGTCAGGATTAAAGGCATTCACGATTACCTATTTAGAATATTTGTTAGGATTGGTCCATGTGGAAACTTTTCCTTAGATTCATCCCTAAATATTACTGAAGTAACTGTAAAAAAGTATACGATCAAATTCTTAGGAAGTCCCCAAAATTACCTATGGCATATATGCCTCCCTTTAAATCCTACAAAGCCACTAAATAAGCTACTATTAGAGCTCAAAGAACTGAAGCGACCAGACCAGGAAAGGAAGTTCTTCAGCCAACATAACAAGAGCAGAAGCTTGGAAGCCAGTGTTCTGAATTTTGAAATCTTTCAGTATATAGATTAGAAAGTGGCCTTCAAGATGTAACTTTATTTAAAGAATGACTAGAGTAGAATTCAAGACTGGCTTTACTTCTCTAGTCACTTAAAATATTGTAACTTCTGAAGCGACCAGACCAGGAAAGGAAGTTCTTCAGCCAACATAACAAGAGCAGAAGCTTGGAAGCCAGTGTTCTGAATTTTGAAATCTTTCAGTATATAGATTAGAAAGTGGCCTTCAAGATGTAACTTTATTTAAAGAATGACTAGAGTAGAATTCAAGACTGGCTTTACTTCTCTAGTCACTTAAAATATTGTAACTTTTAAGGATTAGATAAAAGCTCCAAATTCAGTGTAACATTTTTGGCCTTTGGAATGGAGTATGTTGCTAAGAGTCCCAAGGACGTTGTGAGGTTGCGCCACGAAACTGGCTACTTTTCTTTGGGGGCTTTTTACCCTGACTGC
>NW_008336076.1:3583325-3584493 GCF_000622305.1 Nannospalax galili | reverse complement strand
AAATAAATAAAAAATATTGTACCTTTACCAAACCTATTTCATGTTAACAAATACATATCTAAAAATGTTTAAAAGCATGTTCATAATAATGTACTTTACTATTCTAATCTTTTTTAGTTCAAATGCTAGCCCACAATACTTATATGAATTGTCAGACTCCACAAATTGATCAAAATTTACATGCAGATTAATTTTTTAAAGCATTTTCTCTTTTTAAAATTATTTACACTTTTTATTCATTTAGTGTGTGTGTGTGTGTGTGTGTGTGTGTGTGTGTGTGCATGTGTGTGCTACAATGTGCTTGTGGAGGTCAGAGAACAACTAATGGGAACTGGTTCCATGGATTGAACTCAGGTTGTGAAGCTTAGCATTAAGGGCCTTTATACACTGAGCTGTCTTGCTGGCCCAGTTTTTTCATGATAGAAATAATATACTAGAGCTGACAGTTTTCATGACTACTTAATCTTACTAAGTCAAAAAGATACCTGCTTTTTTACAAAGCCATCACATGCTTTCTCCTCATCAATGTGGGCATGGTTATCATCCTTATGTGGCTATGCCATTTTCCATTATTTTTCCCTTTTTAATTCCTTCTCTATATCAAATTTAACAACAATCTTTTCATTGACAGTCTTTTTTCTGTTTTTGTTTGCTATAAAAGTATATAGTAATTACATGATGAACTAATCTAGAGGATACAAAGGTGAAAATTTGAATCTCCTGATGATTCACAATGTAGACAACCGGCCATAGACACAATTTTGTGACTCTCTTAAGTAGCTTGTGGTTTGATATAAAAATTGTCTTCACCAACATGTGAACATATGTAGCATCTTCATACTATATGCACTGCTTTGCAGTCCTCTTTTCTCCTAAAGATCATTTCACAAAGATTATCTCCATATTAGAAAATATATAGATGTATCATTTGTTTAAAAAATGCATTGTGGGGCTGGAGATATTGCTCACTAGTTAAAAGCACCGACTCCTCTTGCAGAAAACCTAGTTTCGGTTCCTCACACCCACATGGCAATTAACAAACATCCATAACTCAAGATATGCCTTCTGACCTCCTCTGGCATTGTATGACACAGGTGCACTTATATACATGCAGGCAATACACTCATATATATATATAAAAATATAAAAATAAATTTAAAATATATTT
>NW_008336076.1:3537880-3576811 GCF_000622305.1 Nannospalax galili | reverse complement strand
AGCGCGGAGAGCTCAAATTTAAAATATTTTAATTGCATTGTATTACTTCAGTCAGATACCCTCAAATATACATAACTAGTCACTGAGTGGATCTCTAAATAGTGCATTCACTTATCATACCTTAGGATGAAAAAACAGTGATGAAAAACACAATAGTTGGGGAAAACCTAATTATGCAAGGAGGTAGAGAAGGCTTCTCTGAGCGCGGAGAGCTCAAATTTAAAATATTTTAATTGCATTGTATTACTTCAGTCAGATACCCTCAAATATACATAACTAGTCACTGAGTGGATCTCTAAATAGTGCATTCACTTATCATACCTTAGGATGAAAAAACAGTGATGAAAAACACAATAGTTGGGGAAAACCTAATTATGCAAGGAGGTAGAGAAGGCTTCTCTGCAGATGGAGTACTGAGTTGAAGTTACACTGAGGCATAGGGAGTGTGACATCATCTGCTGTAAGAGGCATTTAAGTGCAAAATTCTAAAACCGAGAAAAGTTCCATAAATGTGGGTGAGCTGTTTGTTTGTTTGTTTGTTTTTAAAATAATTTATTGAGAATTCATACAGGCATATAAGTATATAAGGTGTTTTGATCAAATCCATGCCCGCTCCCTCCCCTCCAACTCCTCCCATATCTCCCCATCACTTGTTTTTGATAACTTCATGTACTCTTTCTTCTTTTTCTTCTTTTTTATGGGGCTTTATGCTACTCTAACATTACCCCCCCCCCCCGCAAAGAGGTAACCCTAAAATCCTTTAAGGATTAGATAAGAGCTCCCAAATACTTTTGACATTTTTGGCCTTTGGAACAGAGTATGTTGCTAAGAGGCCCAAGGACATTTTTACTTTTAGCCAAGAAACTGGCTACTTTTCTTTGGGGTCTTTTTACTCTAACTGCCTAGCCAATTCCTACCTCCTATTCTTATCACACCATCCTCTGAAAAGGTTACCCAGCTTGCTGATAGGTACTCGGGACACAGACAGCTCTGGCTTCTTCCGTGCTGATCAGGGATGCAGGGTGAGGCAATTGGGGTACCCCTTCAGTGGGTCTATCTAAAAGACTCCCGGATTGCATAACTTTTATCTCTAGGGGGAAAAGAAGGTCCTTGAGTGGTAAATATGAGATGTGAAAGAGAAGTAAAACTAAGAGAGTTTTTAGAGTAATTAGCATTACAAGTTCTAGACAGGGAACTAGAAAAAAGTCAGAACAGGGAAAATTTCAACTGTTCATGAGAGTCCGTTGGAATTTCTTGACAAGGGCTTCCAAAAGCATCCTTCTATTGAGTTTCTCATTTTTCTTTTGTCTACCAAGGCTGGACTCAAGAGTGGTGGATTCAGGATTTGCTTTCAGGCATTTTAATAGCTGTTGGATTGGTTAGAATCAGTGTCAGTTCCCTCTCAAAAGCTTCTAGATAGGGAAAGAAAACAGATTTGGCCATCATTTAAGAAAAATAGCAGATTTTCTCCCTTAGCTACAGGTGGGCACTACAGTATTGCAGAACAAGATTTGAAGTCTTACATCTGAGCAGCACTTCCTGATTAAGAACAAAATCATCAATGAGAAATAATTGTCTAAATAACTGTTTATATGAACTTAAGCCTAATGTCTGAAAAGTGTAATCCCTTCAACTCTTAACAAAATGCACTGATGACTTTACTCTTTGGTTATACTTTCCTTTTGGGTGTTTAAGACCATACAGATGGCCCAAATAAACCAATTTATATTAACATTTAAGGTCGTTTGAGGAACTGTTTCTCAGGGGTAACATGGGCTTGAGAGAAATTCCTGGCTCCTTTCTGGTACAAGTTCCATCTATGCGAAGATAAGTCAAAGGTCCTTCTGGACCATGGGTGGCTTCATTTGGAAGCATGGCAGAAATGTTTACTCTGTGTTGATCCTCCTCTTTGTAAACTGGACACTGGTTCAAGTCCATATGGTGGGATCTCCATGGCATCCCTGAACAAGAGGACAGGTGACTCAAAATGTGGGTGAGCTTTTTAACATGAAAGTTGAGATGGGTTCACATAGAGAAATCTGCATTTTATTTTGAATATTCTGGGTATGAGAGAGAGATAGAGAGAGAGGGAGAGAGGGAGAGAGAGAGGAGAGAAAGAGAGAGAGAGAGAGAAATAGAGACAGAAAGAGCACATGTATACAACCAAAAAATTTTTTGTTTTAAAATTTTACTCTGGTTGGTTTAAGAAAAAAATATTAATGGATGTAGAGTGAATTTTTAGGAAGTTCTAATTTTCAAGTTATTGTGGCTTGGACTAAGAGGTTCAACAAATCTCTATGGCAGAACCTGATTTTTCTCAGGTGTTTCTTGGTTTCCATAGATTCTTATCTTACCAAGGCTTTGAAAACTCACAAACAGTAAAATAGCATCATTAAAGAAAGCTGAAGGGGCCGGAGAGATGGCTCAGCATTTAACACTGGCTACTGTTGCAGAGGACCTCAGTTCTATTCCTAGCACCCACATGGAGGCCAACCACCATTCATAACTCCAGTATCAAGGGATGTGATACCCTCTTCTGACCTCTATGGGCACTGCATAACATGGGTTCACTTACATACATGCAGGCAATACACTCAAACACATAAAACAAAAATAATAAATAAAATATTTGTTTTTAATTTTTAATAACTACATGATTAGAAGAAGCATTTCATTACAGCTTTAATATGTTCAGTAACACACTCCAGAGCAAGAGTAAATCTCTTTCACAAGTGGCTGTAGGTTTCTAGGTTCACAGTTGAATTAATACAGTTATACGATATTGAACTCAGTATAAGCCCTATAAGACATAAAATTGAATGAGTTTCTTAAAAAAGATCTCCATTTCATTTTAGAATATATTGTTCCTTGCATAACAACTCATTGTTTTTGCTACTAACACTGAGATTTTGGCACGTGCATCTTTAATCTGTATGTATCTGATTATTACTAGTCATAATTGGTTGCACTTGGATCCTTGGAGCCTGTGTATGTCTATAAAGTCATCGGATAGATTTCAATGGTAATGTTTATCACCTCGACTAATTAACATGACATAAATATCCATGCTTCCTCCTCAAATATAATGCATTTTTAAAAATTTGTTGATTTTCTGTGTGTGTATATATGTGTGTATCACACAGAACATCCCAAACCATTTTATTCAACTATATGCCCACTTCCCAAGTAGCACCCTTCCATAGCCTCCCTCCCCCCACTAGAGCCCTTATACTCTGATATCCCTGCTACTGTCTGCTGTGTTGTTGGCACCCCCAGCCATTCCCCACTACTTGTCCATCTGATGAATCTAGTCGGCCTATCGAAAGGTCTTTGTTTTAGGAAGGTCAGCTGTTCCTCATCTAGCAGCAATCAGTTGTCAATATTCCTTTACATAAGATTGGTGTATGCTGTTCATTTTCCCAGTTCCATGCTGGGTTACTATCTGGGAGTCCCTTTGGCCACCATGGCCAACAACTCAAAAGAAGTATCTTCTGGCATTGTTGCTTTTTATGTAGCCTTTAGCTATGCTTATGAACTCTTAAAAAATTATATTGGCCCCTTTAATCTTTGGTTATACTTTCCTTTTGGGTGTTTAAGGCCATGCAGTTGGCCCAGATAAACCAATTTATTTTTACTCTTAAGGTTGTTTGAGGATTGGGTTAGTTTAAGGGAGGGAAGGGTATAAAAGGAATCTAGGGGATAAAGGGAAAGAAGGAGCTCAAGAGAGGTAGGATGGTAGGAGAAAGGTATTATTAAGGGAGAAAGTGGGGGGGAAATGGGGGTACCTTAAGTGGGAAAACAATGATGGAGGGGTGAGACAATGTGAGAAATAAATAATGCCTAGCTAGTTTTAAAAACCAGAGGGAACCATATTACTCCAACAACCTACTGACAAATTATACATAGCAGATCAAGAAATATATGTCTAGGTAAGGTTTATCTGAGAATAATTGGTCTTGGCACAAGATTTATCTACACAACACACAGTAATTAAAAGTACCAGACTGGTGGAACTAACCTTCTTTCATGTTTAACAGACATACTTTGAGGCCTATATTAATTTGGTCAGAGGGACATAAAGGACAGTTTTTGCTCCTTGCCCTCCTATGTCGACTAGTTCCAGGGGATTATGAGCATCTCTCAAAATGTCCTGTAATTGTAGTGGGTCACCTGTCTTCTTGATCAAGAAGGCTGAGGAGACCCCACCAGATGGAGCTGAACCAGTGTCTAGTCTACGAAGAGGAGGATCAACACAGAGGAAACATTTCCTCCATGCTTCCAAGCGAAGCCAACCATGCTCAAGCAGGACCTTTGACTTATCTTCACATAGGCAGAACTGGTAAAAGAAAGGAGCCAAGGGCTCCTCCCAAGCCCATGTGACCCCTAAGGAACAGATCCTCCAATGACCATAAATAAAATATTTTTAAGAAAATTGAAAAGTCAGAGTATTTTTATTTATTTATTTTAATTTTCACATGTATGAGTGCTTTGCCTGAATGTATTTAAATGCACCAATGCCATGTACTGTCCACAGAGGTTAGAAAGGGCACCGGATCCCCTGGAACCAGAGCTATGGATGAGTGTTAGATATTGGGTGGTTGCTGGGAACCCAATCAGGGTCTTCTGCAAGAGCAGCCAGTGTTCTTAACCACTGAGCCAGCACTCCAGTCCCAGGGTTTCTTAAGAGAGTAACAGAGACTTGGAGCTTCCAGGAAACCAGATGGCATCACACAGACTATGGTCAGGAACAACTAATGAAGAGAAAAGAATGGCATCATATGAGAAAACTGAGAGGGAATTTTGATATTTAAAGACTATGAAAAAAATCACAGCTTAGTTATAAGAAATATTATATATGCACAATTTTTTTATATTTTTCATGAAGTCTTCCATCAATATATATTTTTAAGCCAAAGTTCACAACGTGCTATCAATATGTCATCTAAAACCGGACATTGTCACAACTCTGCATATCACTTACTGCTTACAGTTGCATTTGCTACAGAGGAAAGCTAGGATGGTGATCCTAACCATTTAAAGCAATGGGCTAAAATTGTCACTCAAAGTGTGGCCTCATTTTGAAGAATTTGATCCCAAGTTCAAGGGAAGTTGGGGCTGTATGAACTAATTTCAAATTGACTAGCAAGACTGACTGTACATTTTTCTAGAGGTTTTAGATTGGCAGCAGTGTGTTAAGGGTTGAAAATTATTGTTATTTACCTCTGTTTGAGAAGATTTATTAAACTAGTTCTTCAGGACTGATTATATGGGTACACAATCGTTGGCTTGGCTTCTTTCTCTTCCTAATGTAAAAATGAAGGGATTTCACTCCCTGTAAAAACTTGCTTTACACTTACTATTTCTATGTGATAGGTTTCTTGGTCAAAATGAACAGAGCTCATCTCAATTACTTAAGTTAAAAATTTGTTTTAAAAATACTCAAAGAAATAAGAAATTTGATCATAATGGCTGGCTTACGGAGAGAAGACTGCCTTCTAGGTCCAACTGTAAATCAAATTGCCCATCAACTGTAGTCCTTTGGGAGAAATCTATAAATGTTGTGCAAAGTTGTCATATATTATTATTTTTAATAATTCTATGAAAATATGATTTTTATTTTCAGCCATTATATACTCATTTCCAATGAAATACTTCTGTAAATTGCTAGCTCAGTTTGTAGGAAAGAAAATTTTAATAGGCCTACTAATTTAATTACATTTAATTACTATTTTATGTGGCTGGATAAAGCTTTCCTTCAAGAACAAATCATAGCTACTAACGAGTTCTTCTTTAGCCCAAATGGCTGCAACATCAATCCAGAGTAAAAAAGAAAAAAATACTCAGACTATTTTTCTTTTTCAACCATAGATTGGAAATGATGTTATTAAGATATAATGCACACAAAAGTGCCAATAAAGCTGAGATGGAATATCAGTCCTATGATGAGCTTAAGAACATGCCTCATCAACAGTTTCTGTGTTAGGACACAAAACTCTGCCTTGCTGATTCAAGCTTTTCTTTATAGTTCAAAGAAAAAGAACAATTATCTGCATTAATGACTGCATTTCTTGGTCAAAATAGTGGCATATCAACAGCTGTATATGTTTTGACCTAACCAGAATGTACAGGCCTCTAAAAGTTCTTCCTTAGCTCTTTCCTCTACCACTCATCCAACTTATCTTGTTTGTTCATGGCTATCTAAGACTTCTAAATGTTTCTCCTTATTTCAGACCTGAAATTCAAAATACATGGATAACCACACATGAGCATCCTTCCTTAGCTCCTCCTCCATATGCACCTAAAGTCAACTGATTGGGTAGGAGGGGTAACTGACTCCCCCATCAACTCCTTGATGAGCATGTGGCTATAGCTTGTTGGAATACTGGTGGGAAGACACTTCCAGTTAACACTCCACCCCTTCTTCTGGCTCCTACATTCTTTCTGCCAACCTCTTCCACAAAAGTCCCTGAGCCTTCAAGGGGCTGGTAGATTTGGGATGATATTCCTCCCATTGTGTCAAGGCACTGAACTTTCAGGTCTCTGTATCATCTGATTTCCACTGGCTGTTGGCCCATTTCAGTGGGTTTCCATCTATTATAAGGATTTGGTGCTGGGATCTACAAATGAGGGAGAACATACATCATTTGTTTTTCTGAGTCTGCGTTACTTCACTCAGTATAACAGTTTCTAGAGCCATTGATTTACCTGAAAATTTCATTATTTCATCTTTCTCTACTGCTGAATAGAAATCCACTGGGTAAATGTCCTGTGTTTTCATTAACCACTGGTCATTTGAGGAGCACTTAGGTTGCTTCCATCTCTTAGCTATTGTGAAAAGAGCAGCAGCAACATGGTTGTACAAGTGTCTCTACATTAGGATGAGTCCTTTGGGTATATGCCAAGGAGTGGTATAACTGGGTCAAATGGTAGGTTCATTTGTAGTTTTTTCATATTTCTCCATAATGCTTTCCAAAGGGGTTGCACAAGTTTGCAATCATGCCAGCAATGAATGAGCGTTCCCGGTTCTCCACATCCTCATTTGTTCTCTTGATCTTAGCCAGTCTGACAGAAGTACCTTGAAAACTTAAGGTGTCTTTAATTTGCATTTCCCTGATTACTAACAATGTTGAACACTTTTAAAAGATGTTTTTTAGCTATCTTTATTTCTTCCTTTGAGAATTATCTGTATAGATCTTTAGCCCATCTTTTAATTGGGTCATTTGTTTTCTTGATTCTTTGTTTTTTGAGTTCTTTATATATTCTGGATGTTAAACCTCTGTCAGAAGTGTAACTTGTGAAGATTTTCTTTCCCCACTCTGTGAGTTTTCTCTCCAGTTTTTCAGTTTTTTTTTTTTTTCTGTACAGAAGCTTTTTAGTTTAATGAGGTCCCATTTGTTGATTGCTGATCTTAATTCCTGAACAACTCTGTCCAATTTAGAAAATGCTTTCCTACACTTATATCTTGTAAGTTACTGCCAATATTTTCTTCTAATAGTTTCAGGGTTTCCAGTTCCACATTATGGTCTTTGATCCATTTGGAGTTGACTTTTGTGCAAAGTTAAAGATAAAGATCTAGTTTCATTCTTCTATAGGTGGAGATCCAGTTTTCCCAGCACCATGTGTCGAAGATGCTGTCTTTCCTCCATTGTGTGTTCTTGGCACTTTTGTCAAATGTCAGGTGGCTGAAATTGTATGTACCCAGGTTTGGGTCTTCAATACTGTTCCATTCATCTATGTGTCTATTCTTGTGCCAGTACCATGCTGTTTTTATGACTATATTTTTTTAGTACACTTTGAAATCTGGTATAGTAACCACCCCCCCCAGTATTGCACTTTGTGTTCAGGGTTGCTTTGCTTATCTGGGGTCTTTTGTGCTTCCATACAAATTTAAGGATTTTTTTTCCCAATTCTGTGAATTATGTCATAGGGATTTTTATTGGGATTTCATTGAATCTATTGGTAGGATGTTCATTTTCACAACATTAATTCTTCTATTCCATGAGGATGGGAAGCCCTTCCATCTTCTGGTGTCTTCCTCAATCTCTTTTTTTAAAGATTTAGAATTTTCATTGTAGAGATCTTTGATGTCTTTGGTCAGGTTTATTCCAAGATATTTTTTTGTGGCTGCTGTGAATGGAAGGGTGTCCCTGTACTATTTCTGATTGCTTGTTATTGGTATATAGAAAGGCTACTGATTTTTGTAGATTAATTTTGTAACCTGCCACTTTACTGAAAGTTTTGATTAGTTCCAGGAGTTTTCTTGTGGAATTTTTAGGATCCTTTAGGTATGGTATTGTATCATCTGCAAAAAGGGATAATTTGACCACTTATTTTCCAATTAGTACTCCTTTAATTTCCTTCTCTTGTCTAATTGCTCTAAGCAAGAGTTTCAAGCACTATAGTGAAAAGGAGGGGAGACAGTAGACATCCTTGTCTGGTTCCTGATTTTAATGGGAATGCTTCCAGGTATTCTTTTCCATTTAGAATGATATTGGCTGTGAGTTTGCTGTATATAACCTTAATTATGTTGAACTATGTTCCCTCCAGTCCAATTAATCTTTATAATATTGTTTCATTCCAAATTTTCCCTTTAAATTCCAACATACCTTCCTACATTTTGCATAATCTTGATACTCTTTCTTTCATAAAATTAACATAAAATGTACACAAGTTGCTCAAATTCTTTTTCCATAAAGGTTTTAAATTCAAAATTCTTATCCATTTCTACATCGCATCGGAATTAATTTGAAGAGCATTCGTGTATTTTGTTTCTTAACTTTAGGAAAGTAAACACTATGCTAGACATTGGGTTTGGACATCAGGGAAAACACACTTCCTGTTATATACTAGGCATGGCCACATGTAGTTAGCCAAAGTTCAAAGAAATAAGTCTCAGCTTGAGCATCCTACCACCTTTTTTACTTTCTATTCCTATGAATATCAAGTACTCTCTTCTTGAAGTTATTTCTGCTTTACCCTCTTTTCAGTTCTATCACTTCATTATCAAAGCTCTTTAAATTCTAAATCCATATGCATGAATGTATAATAAGATTAATTCTGTAGGTGGCTACTAGCATTTTAAAATAAACTAGGCTAGGATAGAAATGTAAATTTAATAAAACATAGTGGACAAGGAAAGAAAATATCAGAGCCTAGTGCATGTAGTAATTTTGTGAAATGTTTGTGTTCATTGATTGTGTAATGGACATGATATAATGTATGCTTATGTGGACTTCAAAACTGTTCCAGAATACAAAATATACTAATACATGTTTTTTTAAAAATCACAATAAAACTTACAATAAAACTTCTGGAAAGGTGAAAAGTTTTGATCTATCTAAGTTATGCCACTTCAAAAACATCAAGACAGCAAAAACTTCAATCTCTATGAAAATGAATTGTGATAATAATAAAAATAGGAATAGGGGGCCAATTCTAATATAAAGGGAAACCTGTGGTAGCACCTGAAGTCATAGCTTTATGTCTTCTGGATTGTGGAAAAGACAGGTAAACCTGTTCTTGTCAATGTTCTTCACAGCATTGTTCAGCATGTTTGAGCAGCCTGACTCCTGGTACATTTGACTTTTTAGAAGTGTATAACTAATTTTCCATAAAGTATGTGCACATTAGGTGGTTTCCTACCTGTTTCTCTCATATTTTCAGCTTCTTTTCTTCTGTATTTGGAACATGGCTTAGCCTAGCTTCCTGCACAAAGTAAGTTTGTTATAAGTGTTTTCTGAAGTTGAAAATCACAGAAGATTAAATTTTCTATGGTATTAGTAATACCCTTACTAAAAGAGAAATTTCATATGCAAAAAGTCTCCTAGCTTTGAATGTTTGTATTGCTATGATTTTCAAATTAAAATAACTAGTGTCCTGGTGCAACAATCCTTCCAAAACACTAATGATATTCAAAGCAATGCTTCCATCATAAAATTATTTTTTATTAATTTATTTTTGTTTAATGTGTGAGTGTTTTATGTGCATGTATGTAAGTGCACTGTATATGTGTTATGCCTGTGGAGGTCAGAAGAAGGCACTGGATTCTCTGGACCTGGAGTTGCAGATGGTTGTTAGAACCAGGGTCCTCTGCAAGAGCAGCAAGTGATATAAGGGACATATCTAAGCATAATAAAGTAACACATAACAAGCCCACAGTGAATATCATATGGTTTAGAAATAAGAAAGAAAGAAAGCAAAACATCATTCTTTGCAGATGACACGATTCTATACATAAAATCCTAAAGAATCCACTGGAAAAACCACAAGAACTGATCAACACATTCATCAAAGTAGCAGGTTTCAAAATAAACATACACAAAAATCAGTAGCCTTCCTATATACCAACAGTAAACATACTAAGAAAGAAATAAGGAAAAAATATCCATTAAAGATGGCCTCAAAAAAAAAAAAATCTTAGAACCAGCTTCCTGGGTTCAATATCTTTCCTGGGTAAGTTTGGTCGCCCACTGTGCCTTGACTCCCCCAGCTTCATTCACTCTCCCAGCTCCCCCATCCTATCTCTCCTCCTCCTGGGTACTGGCCCACTTCTTATCTTGGCACCCCAGACCTCTGGACTGACTTCTTGGCTCAGACTCCCCATTCCTTCCTGATCTTTTGCATCCAGACCAACCCAATTCCTCCCTGTAGTCCCTGGGAGCTCTCCAGGCCTCTTCCTGCCACCACCTCCCTTTGCATTCCTGGGTGGCACAGCCACCAGCTCCCTGAGACCAGCATCTTGCCTGGACCCTGGTCCCAGGCCAGCCCGGCCCCCAAATTCCTGAGGCCACCATCTTTCCTGGAGGGATCCAGACCTTAGGAGAAAGGCTGAGAGCATCTGAACCTCATCGAATTTGGGCTTTTGTGGCAACTCCTGAGCAGCAAGACAAAAGCAATTTGGCCCCTCCAATATAAAATCAAAAAAGAGAACCTGAAGCCTAGACAAACTAGCTTTTCATGCCCAACAAGTAAACCACAAAGGCACGTAAAGTTTACAAAAGAAGCAGATCTAAACTCAACAAAGGAAGGCTTGAGTCTCACACAAGAATCAGAAACTAAAAAAGGAATCCACATGTCAAAGTCACAGAAAAAAATAATAACATGAAAAACCCAAATAATATACCCCCACCAAGTACCATCAGTCCTGTAAAGGAGTACAATGAGAACTCCCTAGAGATAACACAGGACATGGAATTCAAAAGAACAATTAAAACATGATAAAAGAATTCAGTGAATTTAATGAACACAAAAACAAATAAATCAAAGAACTGAAAGAAGATAGGGATAAACTTCTGAATGAGTTCAGAAGAGTTAGAAATATTGAAGAATACTCAGGCTGAAATGAAGAACGAAGTGAAGTACTCAATAAATCAATTAGAAACAT
Organism: Nannospalax galili; assembly: GCF_000622305.1. Classification (NCBI taxonomy): domain Eukaryota; kingdom Metazoa; phylum Chordata; class Mammalia; order Rodentia; family Spalacidae; genus Nannospalax; species Nannospalax galili. The sequence continues at coordinate 3,565,428 of NW_008336076.1, read as the reverse complement.
CAGGAGAAAGCCTCACCAATAGGATGAGTGAAATGGAACACAGAATATTAAGACTGGAAAATAAAGGGGATGAATTAGACCATTCAGACAAAGATAATGAAAAATTTAAGAAAACACAAGAACAGAATATGCAGGAATTGTGTGACAACATAAAAAGATCAAACTTGCAAATCATAGGCATATAAAAAGGAGAAGAATCTCAGAATAGTGGTATGGACCGGATCGTCAACAAGATTGTGGAAGAAAATTTCCCAAAATTAGAGAAAGACATTCCCATACAAATAAAAGAAGCATATAGAACACCAACTAGAGAGGATCAGAAAAAAACTCTCCACAGCACATAATAATAAAAACATTAAATGTACAGAACAAAGAGAGAATACTGAAAGCTGCAAAAGAAAAACAGCAAGTCACATGTAATGGAAAACCCATCAGAATTACAGCTGACTTTTCAGTGTAAACTATAAAAGCCAGAAGAGCTTGGACCAAAGTATTCCCAGGTCTAAATGACAACAGATGCTAACTCAGATTATTTACCCAGCCAAAATGTCTATTATAGTCAAAGTCGAAGGGGAAAGAAAAATCTTCCATGACATAAATAGGCTGAAGGAATTCATGTCCACAAAGCCAGCTCATCAGAGAGTTCTTGAAGCAATACAAAGAGCTGAAGAAAGGAACGACTATACCCAAGGGGTTACAGAAAGAAACTAAATGAAGGCATAACTATGGAAAGGCACAGCTACATCAAGAATGTGAACAGAAATAAAAATGACAAGAATCAATACACGTCTTTTATTAATAACTTTTAATATCAATGGACTGAACTCCCCAGTCAAAAGACACAGACTAGTTGAATGGATGAAGAAACAAAACCCATCTTTTTGTTGTCTGCAAGAAACTCATTTCACTTTCAAGGGTGGGCATTACCTTAAGGTGACAGGATGGATAAAAACATACCAAGCAAATGGTACTAATAAAAAGCAGGTGATCCAATTCTAATATCTGACAAAATAGACTTCAAACTAAAACTAATCAGAAGAGATAAAGAAGGCCACTTCATTGTGATCAAAGGAAAAATTGACCAAGAAGATATTACAATAATGAACATATATTCACCAAACTTTGATGTACCCAACTTCCTAAAAACAGTACTATACGGCTTTAAGACCCAGATCATTCCCAACTCATTAATAGTAGAGGACTTTAATACCCCATTGTCTCCATTAGATAGATCAACAAGACAGAGAATTAACAGAGAGACATCTGAATTAAACAATATCATACATCAAATGGGCCTAACAGACATCTACCAAAAATTCCACCCAAGTACCAAAGAATATACTTCATATTTAGTGTCCCATGGAACTTTCTCCAAAATTGACCATGTACTTGGGCACAGAACAAGCATCAAAAAATATGAAAAGATTGAAATAATTCCATATATTCTATCAGACCACTAGACAATAAAGCTTAAAGTCAACACTGGAAGAAACCCTAGTAACTACATGAACACATGGACATTAAACAACACACTCCTGAATGATGAATGGGTCAAAGGAGAAATTAAGAAAGAAATAAAAGTATTTCTGGAACTAAATGAAAAGGACAATACAACACAGAAAAACCTCTGGGACATGTTGAAAACAGTCCTTGGAGGAAAGTTTATAGCTCTAAGGGCCTTCATTAAAAAATCAGAAAGAACAAAAATAAATTACTTAATATTGCAACTCAAGACACTTGAAAAGCAATAACAAATGAAACTCAAATCCAGCAGACAAGAACAAATAACAAAATCAGAGCAGAAATTAATGAAATAGAAACAAAGAAAACAATACAAAGAATCAATGAATCTAACAGCTGGTTCTTTGTAAAGCTAAACAAGATACTTAGTCCAGCTAACCAAAAGAAAGAAAGAGCACCTCTAAATCAACAAAATCAGAGATAAAAGGAGAAACATCACAACAGACACAAAAAAAAGATCCTGAACATTATAAGGGAATACTTTAAAAACGTATATGCTACTAAATTTGAAAACCTAAAAGAAATGGACGGGTATCTAAGAGCATGTCAACCACCAAAACTAAACCAAAAAGAGATCAACAGCTTAAACAGACCCATAACACATAAGGAAATTCAAACAGTAATACAAAATCTCCCAACTAAAAAAAGCCCAGGGCCAGATGGATTTGCAGCAGAACTCTACCACATGTTTAAAGAAGATCTATTCCAATACTACTTAATTTATTCAAAAAGATAGAAATGGAGAGAGAACTTCTAAATTCTTTCTATAAAGCCAACATCACTCTAACACCAAATCCAGGTAAAGATACAACCAAAAAGAAAACTACAGACCTATAACCTTAATGAACATAGATGCAAAATTCTCAAAAAAATACTTGCAAACCACATACAGACATGAATCAAAAAGATCATCCACTATGATCAAGCCATCTTTATTCCACAGATTCAGGGATGGTTTAATATATGTAAGTCAATAAATGTCATAAATTATATAAATGGACTCAATGACAAGAACCACATGGTCATCTCAATAGATGCAGAGAAGGCCTTTGACAAAATTCAACATGCATTTATGTTCAAAGTCCTAGAGGGAATTGGACTGGAGGGAACATACATAACCATAATTAAAGCTGTATACAGCAAACCCACAGTTTTGCTCCTTGCCCTCCAAGGTCAACTATGGAACATCTCTCAAAATGTCTTGTAACTGTGGTGAGTTACCTGTCTTCTTAATCAAGGAGACAATGGAGACCCCACCAGATGGACTTGAACCAGTGTCCAGTCTACAAAGAAAAGGGTCAACACAGAGGAAACATTTCCTCCATGTGTCCAAGTGAAGCCAGCCATGGTTGAGCAGGACCTTTGACTTATGTTCACATAGATGGAACTGTAAAAGAAAGGAGCCAGGGGCTCTTCTCAAGCCCATGTGACCCCTGAGGAACAGATCTTCAAACATTCTTAAGAGTAAAAATAAATTGGTTTATCTGGGCCAGCTGTATGGTCTTAAACACTCATAAGGAAAGTATAATCCAAGATTAAAGAGATCAATATAATTCTTTAAGAGTCCATGTGTATAGCTAATGACTACATAACATGAAACAATGCCAGACAGGAGATACCTTCCTTTGAGTTACTGGCCATGGTGGCCCAAGAGACTCCCATACAGTAACCCAGCATAGAACTGGGGAACTGAACAGCAGACCCCAATCTTATCTAAACAAATATTGGCAAGTAATTTCTGCTAGATAAGGAAGAGCTGATCTTCCTAAAACAAGAATCTCTAGATAGGCTGACTAGACTTAGAAGATGAACAAGCACTGAGGAATGACTGGGAGCACTGACAACACAGTGGACAGTAACAGGAATGACAGAGTATATGGGCTCCAGTAGGGAGGGGGGCTATGGGAGGGTGCTACCTGGGATGTGGGTATACAGATGAATAAGATTGTTTGGGATGTTCTGGATGAAATGCACAAAAATCAATTAAAAATGAGTTATGTTTGAGGAAGAAGCATAAAAATTTGCTTTATGTTAATTAGTAGATATGAAAACATTACCATTGAAATCTACCTGGTAACTTTATATCCATGCTCAGGTGTCAAGTATCTCAGAAAGTAACCAACTGTGGCTAGTAATAATCAGATACATAGAGATTAGAGACAAATGTGCAAACATCTACGCATTAGTTGCATTAAAAATGAGTTTTTTCTGTATGAAATAATATATTTTAAAATGAAATGGAGATCTTTTTTAAAGGCTAAAACCTCATTCAATTTTATATCTTATATGGTTTATACTGAGTACAATATTGTATAACTGTGTTAATTCAACTGTAAACCTAAAAATTTACAGCCAATTTTGAAAGAGAACCATCTTAGCTCTGGAAATTGTTATTGAATATGTCAATACTCTTGTAGTGAAATGCTTCTTCTAATTATGTTGTTATTTAATAAATAATTTAAACAAAAAATTGTTTGTATGAAATGCACAATAATTCCATTAAAATATACATAAAATAAAATCAATTAAAAAATTTTTAAAGCTTAGGAAAAACTTCACAAGAAAGTAGAAAACTTGTTTAAAAAATTTTAAGGCATTGAAGACAAACAAGTGTAGACATACCAGTACATGGAAAGACTTCCTTTACTCTTGGATTAATACAATGAATATTGTGAAAATAGCCAGCCTACCAAAAGTAACCTTCAAATTCACAGAAATCTCTATCAAAATTCCAAGAAATCTAAAAACCAATCTTAAATTTCATTTGGAATTTAATCACACACATACACACACACACACACACACACACACACACACACACACACACACAAATAGGATAGTCAAAAAAAAAGAAAACCTCCTGATCAACAAAAGAACAGCTGAAGGCATTCCTATCACAATTTTAAGTTATACTAGTTATACTACAAAGTCACAGTAGTAAAAACAGCAAGGTAGGGGCAAGAAAGATGATTCAGTGGTTAAGAGGATTGGCTGCTCTTGCAGGGATCTAGTTCCAGCACCTACTTGGGAGCTAACAGGCATCACTAACTCCAGTTCAGGGGATCCAATGTCCTCTCTGGCCTCCATGGATATTGCATGCATGTAAGCAAAGCACTCATTCACATAAAATAAAAATAAAATATAAATAGACACTGGTGAAAAGACGGCATCTTCAACAAATGTTTCTGGTCTAACTGGAAGCTTCAGGTAGAAGAATGAAGCTAGATCTATATTTCTCATCTTGCACACTATCAAATTCCAAATGAATCAAAAATGTCAATGTAAGACCTGATATAGAGGAGAAAAATAGGGAATGTTACTGTCAAAAATAAAAATAACTAAACATCAAAAAGAAAACCCAATTTTTAATTGGGGTAAAGATTTAAACAGAGAATGATCACATGAGTAAAAGCAAATGGCTGAGAAGTATTTTTTTTAATCTTCAACATCTTTAGTCAGCAGGGAAATGCAAATTAAAATTACCTTGAAATTTCATCTTACTCTAATGGAATGACTAAGATCTAAAAAACCAAATGCTATTGTTGATGTGGGGAAAGAGAAACATTTATTCACTACTTGTGGGAGTGTGAACTGATGCAGTCACTATGGAAATCATTGTGGAGGGCCCTCAAAAAGGTAGAAATTTCTGTCCCAAATGATCCAGCTACACCACTATGGGCATATACTCAAAAGTCTGTATATCTTAGTACAGATAAACTTGTTCATTCATGTCATTGCTGCTCTATTCACAATAGCAAGGAAATTGAAACAACATCAACTGATGTTGTTCATCAACTGATGAATGGATAATGAAAATACGATGCATTTATAAAATGGAATGTTATTCAGTTGTTAAGAAAAACAGAATTATAAAATTGATTGAAAAATTGTCTGGGCTCTTTACAATGGTGTGAGAATGACTCTTATAAATGGATATAATCTTAATTAATAAGTTACAGCCAAAACATGTGCTCCTTTGTCCTGTGACCTGGGCACCTGAGCCTGTTTCTGAGGACCTCAATTTGGTATTCTACAGAAAAAGATAATGAATGAATGTGGCTATGCTTGAGAATTAACATATCAAAGTGCTGAAAGCAAGTGAACCTATGTCCAGTGCACATAGTGGACATTCTGAAGGATTTGTGACCTTGGGTGAATGAGATGTTCTAGAACTAGGGATAAAAAGGCTGGATGGTCTATTAAGATTAGGGGGAAGCTACGTCATACTGAAGGTGAAGAAACCATTTTGAATCAAATTATGGGTAGGATTGAGTTAGAGGAAACAGTTCCAGGGACAGAGTTCCAAAAAGACAGTTCCATCAACACAGGTCCAGGAGACAGCAAGTTCAAAGAGATATCTAAGAGAATGAGTGTTCTCCCAAGTTCTGGCCCACTCTTTTTTTATTTATTATTTTTATTTTATGTGTATGAGTGTATTGTGCAATGCCCGCAGATGTCAGAATGATTTCCACCATGTGGGTGCTAGGAATCAAATCTTGGACCTCTACAAAAGCAGTCAGTGCTCTTAACCACTGAGCCATCTCTCCAGCCCCCTGGTCCACTCTTAAAAAAAAAATTAATAGTTAGGCTATTTGTTCAGGTGATCATAATGTCAGCATAATAGTACTGCACAATGGACAGATCAGAATAATAATATTAAAGTCAAGACCAATCTAACTATCACAGAAAGACAAGGGAAATAATAGTTAATATGGTCACCTGGAGTGATGCAATAGATACCGCATGACTTTTTTAGCCTCCTTGCAAAAGTTCAAACCAAAGTCAAATCAAGTTAGGACAAAGGCTCATATTAAACAATGTTAGAGAGATGCCATCCACAAAATTCAATATGTAGTGAAATCTTATTTCTTTCTTAAATAAATTGCAATAGAAAAAGAATAGGAAACTATTGATTTGAAATGGTTTAAGAAACATATGATCCAGGCATGGTGGGCATACCTGTAATCACCAAATTGGGATAAATTAAAAAACTTAAGAGGCTCAGTCCTGAGGATTTTGAGTATCAGGTCAGCCTCTGTCACACAGTAAATTCTAAGTAATACCTAGAATTTGTCTGAATAAATAAATATTTTTAAATACACACATGAACCAAACACAATATTTGAAACTTCATTTGATTCAGATTTGAACAAATCAGATTAAAAATATACTATGAACTAAAGAAAATTTGTGTGCTCCCTGAAAATTTCTAAGTACTGTTATTGTCATTTTTTACGTGTTAATTAAATTATTCAAAGAACCTTTAAATTTTAAGGATATAGGCTGTAGGATTTAGAGACGCAATAACATACTGTTGAGAATTTGTTTGAAAATAGCATGGTGATTAAGATGCACAATGGGCATTTAAAGGATGTGTTCGCATGTGCTGACTCTCCTAGTGGAACCCAAACAGAAACTCATTAATTCTCTTTGTCTGCTTCTGTATGTTTGAGTTTTTTTACAATTAGACACTTTAAAGATTAACACAAATTTTAAAAGCCTCTCACCCTAAGCAGCAGGTGAAACTAGAGTTATCTGAGAGTTTCACAAACAAAACACATACTTCATACATCCTCAGGTACACAGTGAAATAGAGGTACTCATATGATTGGATTCTCGTTTACAGAAAGAAAGAAAATGCCTCAATGTACAAGAACTACTGACACTAGAAGTCTACTGGGATGACAATGAATAACACATTCATTATCCACTGCAAAAAGGAACATATATTCCTTAGAATAAAACATCTACAGTTAGGCAATTTCATAGTATGAGAGCTAATCAGTTGAAAGAGATGCTTCAAGGGGTCATGTGTATGAACAGGCTGTACAGTGGGCAACTGTGCTCTGATGAAGGCTGCTCCTTACTGTGAAATCCAAGCATTACTCAAAGTCACAGCTCAGATTTTAAGGATCTACTTGTGTGCATGTACAACTGATTATTGATTTTTTTCTTGTACCAATTGCACCATGAGAGAGATTTGAAATCCATTTCCAAGTGGACAGTAGACAAAACTTTCTGAATTGCAAATAAGACTTATAATGTCAAGGTGATAAAGACTGGAAATGTCAGGTAAGGCTGATTATCAATCTTCTCTTTTGTAGATAACCACTTCTTAGCATGTTCCTTGGGATTCAGTGTTATTGCTGCTAAATTTTGAAGGTGTAATAAGAATTATCCTCTTAATGTAGAAATTCTCCATCTTAGAAAATTCAGGAGAGGGAAAATTCTTCCCAGAAGCACACTGTTCCTCTTGCTGACTAAGGAAACATTGAGTTAGGAATTAATACTATGGCTTAAGGTAAGTTCCTAAATTTTCTAAGGTCATCTTGTCTCTTTCATTTTCTGTGCCTTTAACACACACACACACACACACACACACACACACACACACACGCACACACCTGGCTAAGGGAAGTCTATTTTAAAGCTACAGTATAAACACCAAATGATAGGACTTGTAAATTATTCGGGTGCAACTTACAATCCATCTGTACCATATGTTAGAAGCACACAGTATGCAGTAAAGCCTGACTCAATCTTTAGGAAACTGTAGTTACTTTCTTCCTGGAATGTTCCAACGGTAACAGAATTATAACAGAAAACCATTGGTTTATCCTTACAAGACCAGGTGTTGACAGTGATCACAAGATGTCCTCCTACAAAATTCTATGCTCTGTGCCTGTGAGTGCTCCCATTTTTTCATGTAGCAGAAAACAAGTTGCTAATCTGGATTCTTACTGCAACCAGGCTTCAGTGATTTCAAAGAAACCTGTGACTTGAATCTGATTTATGTGTACAGAGACCATTTAATTTTCTAAAATGTATCCTAGGTTATCAACTTCTCTACACTAAACAATGGTCAAAATGTATTGCACAACCGAAAATATTGCTCGACTTGAATGTTTACTTAATAATCCATTTCTTCCTTTCTTGTAGTTGCAAATCTAAATTGTACCAAAAACAAGGCTTTATACTACCAATATAGATTTGAAAATCAAATTTCATGGAAGGTTTTGGAAGCGAAGCATGAAAAAACTGAAAGTGTTTATTTTCAATATATTGCAACAAAGTCTATTGAATTAAACGCTTGAAATAAGAACTTATTTTACAATTACCAGAGTGTAGATGGATAAATTCTTAGTATAATTCTTACAACCTTTAGGTTCTATATCTATAATAATCCAAAAGTGATAAAAGTCATAGTTTTATGCTCAAGAACTTTTTGCTAGAATCCAGCAGTTAGTAAACACGGTAGCTTCATTAAAGATACGTGTCAGGTGAAGAGCAAAGCCAACGCCTCAATATCAAGACAGACAAGCAAGGATTCCCTTTATTACAGTATCTGAGTGTATCACAGCCATGACATTCAGAGGCTGAGGTGGTCTTCCCTCAGAACGCAATATTGAAAAATGAAGCTTGATCTAAGACAGTTAAGCTGACATACAGCTTTACAGATGGTAAACCCTTCAGTTCTTAAATGTTGTTATCATAATGGAAAGAAAGTGTATGCTTCTGTGAACTGTAACTGACATTAATTGTATGTGTCTGTATTTCATCTAAACTGGGTTTTCTGAAGAGGAAAATCTGTCAGAATATAAGAATCCATGAAGATATATTTACTATATTATTTCATGGTAGCCTATTACACTTTTAGAGTGCTACTGAGCATACAAATACTAGTCCTCCTTCAGAGATCACAGAGTAACAGAGGGGAATAAATGACTCAGGAAGCAAAAATATTTCAGAAGTTATTTTTATCATGTAATCTAAAAGAAGAAATGCCATTAGTTTTATTCTCTCAAAACTTAGCATAGTATTAATAAGATCAAGGTACTCTAGAATTGAACACAACCTATACAAAAAAAGGGGGGATAAAAAATATCCAAATAAGGAGCAGAGAGAAAAAAACTGATTTTTCACTTCTTATCCCAAAATCATATTAATTTGGGCAACCAATGTGCTAAGCTTTTTCAGCTAATATGGGTTCATATTGGAAAAGTAAACAAAGTATGACTCTCGAATACAAAGAGAACATTTCCTTTAAAGGAAGTGAGCATGAACTTCATACTAAAATTAGAGACTCACTTGGCTAGAGTGGCTTTAGAATTTGTATGGTCCCAGCCTGGGCTCCATTTGAATACCTGTTTCCTAGCTGAAGCAACTAATGTAGGTTCTCACGGCTAGTATGAATGTCGTCTTAAAGCAGAACTGTGCAAACATGTGCTCTCAAGGTTTTTTTAAAATTTTTATTGAATTTTTGTGTATTTCATACAGAACATCTCAATCTTAATTATCTTTATACCCCCTTCCCCATTGGCACCCTCCTGATAACTCCCCCGACACAAACACACTGGAATTCATACATTCTGTCATTGTTTTAAGGCCTATTATGTCAAGTCAGTGTCCCCAGACATTCCTTAGTGCAAATTCATCTACTGAGGTCTAGTCAGCCTCTCTAGAGTCCCTCCCTTAAAGAAGACCAGCTCTTCTTTAATAATCAGTTGCCAATATTTCTTTTGCTAAGATTAGGGTCTGCTGTCCATGTCTCCAGTTCTCTACTGGGTTTTTATCTGCTTGAGTTTGCATGGGTCTTATGCATGCTGACACTGACACCATTGCTGTAAGTTCATATGAGCAGGGTCCCAGGAGCTTGTAGGACTCTCTTTCCATATGGTCATGTACCTCCTCCCTGACTCTTAACAATCTTTGTTCCCACTCCCCTGCAATGGTCCCTGAACCATGGATGGGTAAAGTTTAATACAGGAGTCCTGACCAAGGACCAGCATTCTGCAGACTTAATCTCTATGCTTTGGTCATTTGTGACCTTTTGTGTTACTGGCCCTCTGTTGCATGAGGCAGCTTCATTAATGAGAACTGAGATATCTGAGTGTCCTCTTTACCCCTTGTTCTATGTTCCATGAGCCATAGATATAGAGGTTGCACTGCAGATGTGCCACTTAGGCTTGGGCAATTCACACGCAATGCCTATGTCTGATCAGTTGTGGTACTCTGTAATAGTCTCTGTCTGGTGCAAAAGTATCCCAAGTCTATTTTAAAAATAAGAACAATGAAGTGTCACTGATACCTTCATATTAAAAGTTTAAAGCATCTCAAACTTAGCTGGAAACTTGTAATTATTTTCCAAATGTCCGTATAATTTTCCACACCTGCCATTTCCCATCTTTAGAGTAGCACAAATAACCTCAGATGTTGAAGGAAACAAATTCTCGTGGAGCTCAGGCAGTGTGTCGACAGCAAGGTAGTTGCAGATGTGTTTGCTTTTCCTTCCTGTGAAAGTTATGCTGTTTCTACACATATGACACCTTAGACATAGGGGTACACCCACAAAAACTAGTTTCCAAGTGATCTAAAAATCATTCTTTCCAAACAGTTGGGGGAAAACATCACAATAAAACTTCATGGACCTTTTTCAAAATGTTTTAATTGTGTGATATTTTCCCTCAGTTAGAGCACATTCGTTATTAATGTAGAGAAAGCAGATTACTTTAAATCAAAATGTATAAAGAATGTGAAATCTACAGAAAAAGTCAAATGTTTTGTAAGTACGGGATGACCAGATCCCATTTACATTTTTTAAGGACAATGATCTTAATGAAAGAGAGGTTAAACCAGACTTTAAAATTAAAGTGTGTATGCAAAAAAGTACTAGGCTGGAGATTTAACTCAGTGGTGGAGCACTTGTGTTGCATACATGAGGCCTTGGACTTGAGTCCCAGCACTAAAACAACAATAGTCCATACCTGTTGAGATATCTATATCTACAGAATCAGAAGAATAACAAATGGTAGTATTTTTAGCCTGAATCAAGGAATGAAATAAGAGCGTTCACAGACTCCAGTGATGACAGGAAGGATATTAGTTATTAGAAGACACATCCATTCAAAGTTCACTGTATCTGAAGAAGACCTGAGCCAACTAAAAAGGATTGGATTTGTGGATGCATGTATTTAATTAAACAAGAAGAAAATTAGAAGTCTTAATGAACTGATCCAGGTTTTCTAAGAAAATTAAAATGACGAAATTAGATATGTAAGAAATTTATTGGGGAAAATGCACATAAATAATAAAGTGTAAATCAAGCAGGTGGTGGTAATTATGGCTATCAAGCCATGTGCATATCTGACACCAATAAAAACTGAGAAGGAAGGAGGACTGGCCAGCAAAAGTGCCTTTCTGTGGGATAAGGGTGCTAAAGACCTGGAGATTGGACTTCCATCTCAGGAGACCCGTGTGACAGGAATGGCTGGCTCTAGTGCTCTACCATGCTCAGTGGACATCGGACAGTACTCTTTAAGGGGGTGTGGCAGTTCTGAAAATCTGTTCATTGTAGTTGTCACCCCGCTGTGTCTCTTACAGCAGTATTTTTCAAAGAAAGATCAGAGCAGAGCACTTTCATGCCAAAAAATTGACTTAACAGAAAATGCCAAGTGACCAGTAAGTGTATAATTATTTTACTTTCAAACATGCCGGGGATTTTGGAAGTGAAAATAGCAACCTTTGCAGGCTGCTCCCATCACATTCACTCTGATTTTGGAACCCTTATTAGGAAGAACATTTAAATGGAAGAGACATACTTAAAAAATGAGTTTTTCAATCTTCTCTTTTATTTTTTATGAATTAAAAGCATTAACACTCTGTGTTAAATAAGCATTTCATGAGAGCTACTGGAAGTAAAATAAATTTCAATTCTTATTTGAAAACAGATCATAAGCAGAATCACTTCTATTATTCTAGAATGATTTAAAGCAAATTGTTCTATGTGTTACAGTAATTTTAAATATAAACTTTTTAAAAATTGAGAATTATGTGAAATAGTTTAACAGTTTAAGTTTAAACGAGGCAATTAGCTGGTTACAACTGGAACTACCAGGCCCTATTTAAAATAATGAGGTCTGACAGTTAAGGAGTCTGAATTATTCATTGATAACTAGCTTTTCCTCATCTGCAAACCATGGCTAGCATTAATAACAGAGGTGTAAGTGTGATAGCCAAAGAGTCTGACATTAAGAACACACATGCAAACGTGCTAAATTCTTATTTAATTAAAAAGGATCATGATAGCAATATTTTTCCTGAAAGAAAATCATTAGGCAAAATGTGTTTTTTCATGTATTTCATCTTTCTTTTTCTCTAAGGTAGATTTTGCAAAAGAAATAATTGTTTTCAATAATATATAAGAAAATTCCCTTTCATATATTGTTATTAAGATATAGACAACATAAGTCTTTTTAACTTTTTGAACCTTTAAGATAATTTTGGAATTATAATTTCCTCCTTGTAATACCTTGAAACAAATGAATTGCATATTTCAGCTTTGTAATTGAAAGAGAAAAGTAGGCCATTATAAATTATATGCAAAAAGGCAAATAACTCAATTGATGACCATTTAATAGAAGTGAGCACTGTGATTACCGTGAGCCAATTTCCTTACCGGCAGCATAGTTCAAAACTAACAGAATAAATCAAGTTGTTGTCCCCATAATTTTGCAACAAAGAAAGAAAACTTGCATGAGGTCACCAGGCATAAATCTGTATTGTCCTTTACAGTCAGGAATGTGGTTCTGAAGGAGGGACATGTGTTTGTATGTAAGCACATATGAAGCTACAAGGCATTAAAGTAAACTGATATTAATACATTGAAAATAGGTTGAAAAGGGAAAACAAAAACAATGATAGTTTCTTTGTGTATTAGTTACTTTTATGTAGCTGTGACAGAAGAACTTTAGGGCAATAATTTAAGGGAGGGATGATCTATCAGGCTTTACAGTTTCAGACGGTACAGCCATTGTCCCTTGTCCCAAAAATGTGGGCAGAACACGGTGGCAGAAGGAGCTGGTGGAGGAGGAGGGTCTTCCTTCCTTGCCTTACAGGAAGCAGAGAATTTCAGCTGGAGGGCCTGTGGACCAGGTCTAACCTTCAGATGCACACCCCTGGTCACTCACTTCCTCTAGCTAGGTCCACCTTGGTAAGTTTCCAACACTTACTGACTTAGCGACACCAGCTTGGGAGCAAGCATTCAACCCATGAAGCTTAGGGCCCATTTCATTCTATGTGAAGTACACACAGTTAACACTGGTCACTATCTGTTTTCTTCAATATTGGCTCTAGATATGTAATTCAACACTTTATACTGATTATCAACTATTTAAAACAATCAGTCTGACTCTATTTCTCATAGGACCTAAAGTATCCCTGGTTTATGTTTACTGTTTCATATGATATTTAAAACATAGTGAAATTATTCATTTTCTAAAGAATTCTAATTTGCCCATTGTCATAATGAAAGTACATTACATAAAAGCTCTATGTATTAAAGACCTGGTGTAAGGCAGTACATGAGACGTCTGAGAGCCTGAGTTTTAGGTTTGGACTATTAGAATCCTCAGCACATAGTTGGCAAAACTAAAGTTTAAAGATATAGAGTAGCTCTCTGAATATAACATATTTATGCTCAGAGAACCAGGATTTAGATTGCTGTCAGTAGGAACAAAAATCCAGACTCATAATCATCAAATTACATTCCTAGAGTTCTGAAAGTCAAGGGAATTCATGCCATATTATGCAGAACCATAAGCAAATGATCACAAATACATTCGAGGTATACCCTAACACCATAAACACAAGGTTCAGAAATTAGTATTGAAAAACTTATCTTAAGTGGAAAAATTTACACAAATGAAAATATACACCAAAATGAAGTAAAATATTACAACCAGCTAACTGTCACGGTCTGTAAGTTTCATATTCAAGTTTTCTCCCTGGGACTCCTCAGAAGCACAACCCAGAAAAAAAAAGAATAAGTGGCTCCAGTTATGCCTTCAGTGTCCCGAGAGTCCAAGTAAAGAACGTCCCAAATTGGGCTTTCAGATCTGTCTCTGCATCCGGATTTATGGGTTGGCACCTATGCATTTGTAAGACGGTGGTCTCTTTAGAAAGACTTAGAAAAGGAGAGTTTGAAAGATGGCTTTTTTTATTAGTGCAGATGTGTATGGCATAACCTGATTTTTTTTTTCAGTACAGATGTCAGTTATAGTATACCTATCACGCTCCACAGATTGTGTCATTGGTCAAGCAGGAGAGAAACCCCAATATAATGATTAATAATCAATGTGTCTGGCCTTTAAGTCCACCCAGAGGAGAAATGAAATGCTGATATAGAATCACTCCCTGAAGGAAGAAAAACACTGAGGGTGGAAAAAGAGGGCACGATGAGACTCCCTTGGAGGAATATAAATAGTGGAGCTGTCTAGTCTTGGGTTCTGCTTGGTTTGGTATAAAATCTTGTAAGTGAATGATACATGAAGTTTGTATCATAGTTTCTTTTTGTAATAAAACCACTAATATAAATAATATAAGTAAAATGTAAGGATATCAGTTTAATACTTGTTCCTTCTTATCTGACAGCTGCTGCCTTGCCCCTCTGTCTTCTCTCAACGGAGAATTGCAGCTTGAAGGAGATAAAGAGAGACTTTGCCATTGAGGCTACTGCTAATTCCCCAGACAGGGAATTATTAGAGTTTATTTCCATGTTGGAGCCTAGTTAAGCTATCTCTGAAAAGCTGATGTTTGCATTCATTGTCGCCTAACTCCCTTCTTTTCTACACTGTTGGCTCCCCTCTTTCCCTCTTTATTCTTTTGAGTTGGCTACATTTGTCCCCTAAGAGAAAATCTGGCAGAGATATTTGAAACTCAGGTACACGTTCCCACTGATTATTTTATGCTAATGAATGAACTATCTAGCAATATAATATTTCACTTTCTATGCCCTCCTGGTGGTAGCAAAGATAAATTCTAGAGTATCTTTAATTAACTAAAGGGAGTAGAAGAAATCTCTGTGGGTTAATAATATTTATGGCCCTAAAATGAACAAAATAACAGATGAAGGTGGGAGGGGGCACCTAAATGGTTGACACATCTTAGAGAGCTAATTAAAACAAAATTCATGCTTATTTTGGCCTTTTCATCTGCATGCAGTATTGATGCCAGGAAACAATGAAAGGAACTTTTTAAGTGTTCTCATTCTTGTCCTAGCCTATGTGATCTAAATAGTCCACCTTATAGTCCTTCTTCCCGTCACCACCCACATACCTTTATACATAACCATTAAGTTTTTCTCAAATGTTTTCTCATAAAACTCCAAACTTTTCTCAGACTTATGATGACAAACTTCTTCATGCATGGGTCCTTTTATCTGTTTGATTTGAGGACTGAAATTAACTTCTTGAAATGAAGCTGTGTGCTTACCAACAGCTGGATTATTTCATTTTGGAGCATTGAAGGAGAGTATCATTGAAGATTCTTAAAAAAAAAAAAAAAAAAAAAAAAAAAAAAAAAAAAAACAACACCACGCAGAGAATTTTTTACTCAGAGGTAGGATGATCTTAAGACTAGCCTAAATTGTATAGCAAAAAAAAAAAAAAAAAAAAAAAAAAAAAGTCAAAGCACTCCGTAGAAGGTATTTGGTCCTAGTTACTTCCCTTGAAGTCATAATAAATGTGAAGTTTTCATCATCTGAATGGTTATCAGAAATAAACCTTGCAAAAGTTGGTCACAATGTGTGGCAAGCAAGTCCTCAGATATATGAACCCACATAAAAGAAGAAATGGGGTGCTGTCAATGACGCAGTCTGAACTGTCCATGCTTTCTGTTTACATATCTGCCTTGATCCCAAAAACAAATATAGCACATCCATTCTTCCTGATTTTTAACTAAATAGGGAAACAGAAAGTGACAGATCCAAATCTAACCAATGTAAGTCTGGGGTGAGGCATGCATCCCTTAGTGGATTTGTAAATTAATTTGCATTCTCTCTTTTAGCAGGAAAGTCATAATGGAATAAATACATATATAATATTATTGACAACTTAAAGTATTATCCAAGCCTAGTACCAAAAGTGAAACTTGGAGCTTTGTACTGGGAAGTTAGTATGCCTTGTCCCCAAAATACTTTAAAAGGTTCACTGTCTGTTATAGCTTAAAAATCCCACAATAATTGGCTTCTCCTCAAGAATAACTAAGAACACCTAGACCTTTTTCTAAGCTTCCTATTATAGTTGACCTCACTGTGATAGAATCTTTCTTTTTTTCTTTTTGGTATTTTTTAATTGCATTTTTGTAGCTTTCATATAGAACATCTCAATCAGTATTAATCATCTCTATACCCCCGTCCCTACTGACACACTCCCATAGCCCCCACTGGAATTCATACATTCTGTCATTTGTGTTAAGGCCTACTGTGTCAAGTTAGTGTCCCCAGATGTTCCTCAGTGCAAGTTTATCTACTGAGGTCACCATGATTCTGTCTTGGCCAAATCTGGTGTTAGACCCAGGCCCTATCGCACAGGATGGAGCCTCATCAAGACTCCCAAAATGTGAACCTGGTAGAATTCCTTGATCCTGACAGCTCCCAATGAAAGAGTTGAACCTGAAGTAGAATTGGTCCTGTGTTTTATAATAAGCATACCTGTCCTCTCCTTCCTAGAATCACATGCACTTCAGCACTTCATTGACTCTAGAAAAACTATGTTTATGTGATTTGTGCAAAAAGATATTCAGCTAAGAGGGAATATGGAGGCCTTAAAAGATTTCAGACTCCCCTTGGCAGCTATTGTGCCCTGGCTAGATGATATCTCAACCTGAAGTAAGGGTATCCTTTTATAATACAACCATTAAGAATGAGTGCCTTTGCGTAATTAATCCTTGTAGAGACAACATTTAACTAGCTCACAACAAGAGGAGACGGATGCTGGTAATGCACATGTTAGGAACCCAGGCTGAATCACTTTTCACTACTTTCATGCATCTTTGAATCTGTGAATTTTTCAGTTCACCATTTAAATTCCCCAGAGCTAAGTTCACATACATGTGGCTCTATTTGGAAACAAAGTCTGAACGAAAGTATTTATGATCAAGAGAGTAATCATAAGAAGAATTTTGACATTTTTAAGGAATTTGACACAAGTCCAAAACACCTAGAAATATGATAATTTTACATACTGGGAAGGTTGGTGAGGAAGGCCCCTTTCTCTTTAGTGCTACGGAGCGTCCTAAGGAAAGAGCAGGTGCTATCAACTGCTCTCCAAATATGAAGGTGCAATTCATCCTTTCATTAACTTCAATTTGGACCTGTGTTCTTAAAAGTTTTTGTTGTGCAACAGTATTAGTAAAAGACAAAAACATGAGTTAGTCAACATCTAATCATATAGAAAATAACTTTTAAAAGAGTTCTGTTCACATCCTGATCATTTACAACCATTATAACTTTAACCAAGTGACCTCATTCACTTAAATAATATAGGATTATTCTGAAAAATAAATGAAACACTGTGTGGCAAACCCTAAGAAAATGGTAAGAAAATAGCAGAAATGCAAATAGGATATATGGACCTAAAAGAAAAATTCATAGTTACTATGGATCCAGTACTGCAAATATTTCTAATAATAAAAAACATTAAAAACATTCATCAGACAACAAACTGTTTAAAAACTACAATTAGTAATTCAATAGTCCTTATTTTTCAGTTCTGTTCTTGATTTCATATGTAGAATCATCAGGATGATTCTTAGGCAGGTTTGCGATATCAGCAATGATTACCACATGGAAATGCTTCTTCAGCATTAAGATTCCTTTTTGACATCTGTCCTCACAGGACATGTTCTTTCACTGAACTGCTCATTTTAATTGAGAATTGCAAAACTACACAGGGGACTTGCCATGCTGAGATCAAAATGACTGAAGTTTCCATAGACGTCTTTTTGTTTGTTGAGTTGAGGGTAGCATGTTCCAGCTTAATTCGATAGATGAAACAGTTCTGTTTCTTAACTACAGAAATTAGATGAAATAGCATTTGTTTTTCACAGGCAAAGTCTAAATAATTTTACTTCCAATTTTTATCTTTCACTTAAATAATCACAGAAACTTTCATCAATACAGTATGTCATTTATTGATGTTGTCAGTATTATTTTTTAAACTGCTTCTATTAACTTCAGATAAACACACTCCCACTCATTTCCTATGGAGGTCTTCATATCCTAAAAATTTCCATGGTCCCATTGCCAAATTTTAACTGTGAAAAAAAACTGCTCCAATTAAGCAGAGCAGAAAGTCAATGAAATGTGTAAAGAGAAAGGTTAATGGTGTAACAAGATCAGTTTATATCAAAATACTTAAGCTCAGACAGGGAACTAACACCTACATATAAAGAATAAAACATAAACATTTGTATCTTGAGACTAATCTGGCACAAAGCATGAGGTTTCCCAAAAATAAGATAGCAAATCAAACATTTTTAAAATTACTAGGTATTAAGACCTGAGAATTTCAGACATTTTCAAGAACCATAACAATATGGGCTGTAGATATTGTGTGTTCCAGAGTTATTCTTCTTAAAGGTAAAGAAAAGGCTAAGAGTCTTGCCCTAGATCAAAAAAGTTGAGAGCCACAGGCAAGAGACCCTAGTACTATTGGAAGCTTTTCCCCAAATCTGTGAAGTGGCTTTAGACTGGGATTCTTCTTGAAGAAAGCAAATAAAAGATCATCATGAAGGAAGTTGAAGAACTGTGGGTGCAGGCACATCAAAAGGTAAGGAGGAGCAAATGTCTATCCCCAAACTCCTTTCTCACTCATCTTTATTCCTTCCTCCAGCCTTTGCATTTGTGCTTTCTTAAAAAAACCTTCTCATAACTTTGGAAGAATCCCCACTCATTAATTTCCTCATTTGTCAAAAGGCTCATGACTTTTAAAATCATTTTCAATGTGTTATCTTTTATTGAGCACCTACTAATATAATAAAGATGCCTGATATTTATGGGGAAAGCAAGCTATACTCTCAAGTGAAGACAACAGACTGATGGCTGGATAGCTCTGTCTCATCACCACTCCCCTCAGAGAGCCACACCTGTGACACAGCAGTAATCCTTTTGGGATACAGTTATAAAGAGCATGGAGTGTTAAGTGAGGCTCCAGAGTTTGAATCCTGATTCCATTTCTTTTTTTATTATTATTTACACTTTATTATATATGTATAAGTATTTTACCTACATGTACGTATGTGCACCCATGTCGTGCAATGCCTGTGGAAGCCAGAAGAGGGCTTTGGCTTCCCTGGACTTGGAATTACATTTGGTTGTTCGCCACCATGTGGGTGCTGGAAACCTAACCCCAGTCCTCTGCAAGAGCAACCATTGCTCTGAACCACTGAGTGAGCTCTCCAGATTCCTGATTCTCTATCTTAATAGTATTGCCACTCTTTGCTTTGGAAATGGGGATAGTAATACTAATAAGTCCCATTGCTATGAAAGTTAGCTGCCATAAAACTCTGGCCACCCTGCTGCTATGCTCTCAGTCACTGAGAAATTGAACTATTATCCCTGCTTATAATTATTTCTTCAACAAAATTCTACCTCTAGACAGAGAGTTCACTGAAACCAGGAACCATTTCTGAGTCATCTTTCTGTGTGAGGACCCAGAATGTGACACCACTCAAAGGAAATTTCAACATTTAATGTCAGCCTTGTGGCAGATGTGTTCATCAAGCTTATTTCATCTTCCTGGGCTTCAGCAAAAGCACAGTGTTCGGCCCCTTGCACAGCATGGAGCCATGTGACTAGTTCTTGCCAATGAAACATAAGCTGAAGCGACTGTCACTTCCCAGCTAAAGCAAAGAAGAATGGGTGTGCCTCACAATTTCTTTCTGATTTGCTGGTTAGATATTAGAGTCCATGCATTGAAAATAATTGGCCATTTTTCAGCTTGGCTGTGTAAATAACTCAGTGAACCAAGGAAGCTCTATAGCATACACTGTGGGGAGATGCTTTGACATGTTAAGATGCCTACAGTTTTTCAGTTTTTTAAACAAGTAACCCACTCCAGTTTGTAAAGTTCCTGCCAGCTACGTTTGACATGTAAAAGAAAGCCACTGAGCAAGGGTTAAACCAGGGGTCGTGGTGGATGCCTACAGATCCATGCACTTAGGAATTTGAGGCAAGAGGATCTCAAGTTCCAGGGCAATTTGGGCGACATAGTGAGATTCCGTCTTATAGTGAGAGGGGGAGGAAATAAGAAAGGAGAGAGATCTTTGTTTCAGTCATTCCAGATGCATTCCCTCCACAAACTACTTTTTTCTTCACAGAATAACAAGTGAAAGTACTTTAAACCCCTTAATACATTTCACAGATTAAATGGCCACAGAAATTATCATTTGAATGAAGGTTTTGAAAGAGGGTTTTTAAACTATTAGGTTATAGAATAAACTTGGTTTATTTTCCTTATAATCATAGCATTTTTATATGTTGAATAAATATTTAGTAAACAATACATCAAGCTAAAATCTTAAACCACAATTTTCCCATGTCTGCCTTATCTGAACCTTAAAGTAGACATTGTATTCTTAAAACATAAATTGTATTATGATAGCTTCTCTATACAAGAATTTTTAATTAATAATTGATGTGCTAGCATTCACTACTCTTTATCTCCTTCTTAAACATGTCACATCATAGGGGAAAAAACATAAAGCAAACAAATGAAAAGTAAATAAGAAATTGTGATTCAGTATTTCAGAGTTGAACCCTGTCTCCACCACTTCCTGTCTTGTTTGTCTAGCACTGAGCAAGTTTGATAGCCTCAGTTTCCTTGTCTACAAATATAGAAAAGTCTCATAAAGTTTTTAAGATATTAAAATGGGCTAAGACTTTGAATGTTCTTAGAACAGCTTCTTACTATATAAACAAAATACTAATTATTATTAAGAAGATACAACACTATATAATTAAATTTTATACAATACTTTTTGCCCAACGGATGATAAAACAAGATCTAGATTTGCCCACAGGACCTCATCAGACCAGGCAGGAACTGGGAAAATATGAGTTTCAGTAGGTGCTCAAGTTATGAATACAATACTTGGAATTTTAAAGAGACAGCTTATACTATGCTTTAAATTTATTCTTTCCAAGTAAGCTTCATACCAGAACCCCTTTTCATAAAATGTTTATTAAGTTAGTTTAAAAAAAAGAAAAACACTACATATTCAGCATTTTACCTAAAGGGAAAAAAAAGAATTCTCATCTTCAGAGATATTAAAATGTTTAGTATCAAAATTTGTGTTTTAGACAGTAAAAGTAAATATCAATTAGTCATATCCGAAATGTGCATCTTACTAATGCTTATTAATCTTGCTAAGTGTACTTGTTAGATATGCAAATATGGAACAAACTATATAATACTTTTCTTCATAAAAATTATATTCAATAGCAAGATTTTAGGGCTCTGTTCACACTGAGATTAAATATGCAAAAGAAGAGCTTTCCCCATATTTTATTCCTTTAGAATATTTTAATAAAAGATTAACTTCTGCTGTGAGCACTTTCACATTTTTTAACTTCCAATATCTTTGTCTGATTTTACCTTCCTACATCTGGTTCTCTAACCTTGAATCAGAGCGTTCTCTTGCTGTTTCTTCCACCTTTCAAATACTTGTGGACAATGATGGAGGGAGGGAGAAAGCCAGCAAACACAGTTTCAAGACCTCTTTGCCCCACCAGCACGCAACTCATTTAACAGTATACAAATGATTTAACAGTAATCCCAGCTGAGTTCCCAGAGGAAATCATTTCCATTCCCACCCCTGCTTGTAGATGGAGGTCATGTTTCTTTCTCTCCTTAGTCACTGCTCAGCCAAACTCTTCATATTTACATAATTCTCCCAGTAGTGTTGGGTAAACTTTTTTAAATCAGAGCAGTTTGTAAAGTTGCAGATCCAAGAAGCGATGCATGCCGGAAGTGCAGAGATCCTGGGCCAGGGCACGCATGATGAATTTGTATTTTCTTCTTGCTAGATATTCTCTTCTCACCTCTCCAGAGCCAGCCTTTGTTATTAGAGGCTCCTTTCTATGACCTTAATGTCCTATTCCATTTATGGTTTGATGCAACAAAGCAGTAATGTATCTGAGGGCAGAAGAATTGAGATTGGGGGTATTTAGTCCCCTTTTATGTCCCTTCTGTACCTCAGATTGGCAAATGACTATTTTCTTATACTTGAGTAAGAATTTTACCTCAGTTTATGCATGGGCATTCTCTACATCTGCAAAGATCCCCTCCAGATGTACAAAGTTTTTTCTCCTCTCTGTAGGACAGCAGTTGTAACCTTCTCTCCCACTGTTTCTTGTCCAAAGGTGATTTCTCACACTTCCTTAACTTCCTTGAAACTTACTCACATATGGTACAAAGCTCCTTTCTTCTTCTCTTCTGTTGCTTCTTAGAGAGTGTTTCTACTTTTTCACTCTCCCGATTTTTGATGCGCCAAATCTGATTTCACACATATCCATTGACTTCAAGTAAATGAAAATGAGTAGAAACTACTGGGCACTAGAGATAGTATCCAAACAACCAAAGAGAATGGGACTTTTCCATTTTCAAAGTTCAGTGTTTGGCATACTGGGAATCCAGGAATAATTACATTTTTTTAGACAAGTCTAATCAGAGGAATAAAACAGAGTGATTGGAAGTCTATTATCTCCAAATCTTCTCAAAGAGTTTATATATTTTCTATCATGTCTTGAGATTCTTCAGCAGCCCTCCCACATGTCAGCACTGCATCCATTTGAAAGGACCAACACATGACACGATGGAATAAATCCTGCTCTACAAACCAAAAGCCCTGATTCCAGCACTAACACTTGTCCTTGCACTAAGTTAGATGACCTGGAGCAAATCATTTTATTTTTTGATCTTTACGTTTTTCTAGTTTGGAAAGCACAGTTCTGCCATATCCTAATGTCAGCAGTCTTGTCTGCACAGTCCTCCTAGAGAGTCAAAATCCTTTGGTGAAGCATTTCTCTCACATACATACCAAGTGCTAAGGCCCACCTTGTCATGGGCCTTGTCATGTGGCCCATATGCCCTTCCATATTGTGTGGAGTTTTAGTCAACAAAGGGATGGAGGACCTGTCCTACAAAATGTGCAATGTTATCAACTCGGCTTGTGCAGGGAGTGATCAGACTCCTCTGTCTTCACGATGGCATACCCAATGAGGTGCTGTTTTAAGGATTCTTTCCTGGACTGGGAAGGGTGGCCCATCAGTGAATGAACACCATCTGAAGCCTGCATTCGAGAGGAAGCTGCAGTTCTCATCTAATCTCACTCAATCCTTTCCTCATGAGTCATGCATTTTGACATCCCTGTGTTTTATAACACACTCTTCCCTTTCTTCAGAAGGTCTGCAGTCCTTGTCAAACTCATCCTTTAATTCTATATCATATTAAACTATAATTCCTCTGGAAACATTTGTCTGTACTCCTGCTCCCTCACTGGTCCTCTCATCTCTGCTAACATTCCATCACAATGTGCTATTCATATCCAAATACTAGAACACTTCTCCCAAGCCCTTACTAACTCTTGAGCTCTTTTGTCTCACTTTAAGTCAACAATATGTACCCCACCACAATGCAAATGATAACCATGCCATTGATTATAACAAATTTAAAAACTACCAAAGGTAGGATTATAAAATGCACTTGTTTGGTTTGTTTTTGGTTTTGTTTTTAATCCAGTGACTATTTTAGTGTAGCTCAATCCTGGAATCAGAGATGTAACTGACCAGACCATAGGCAACATGACAAGAAAATAAGAACTACAAGTGTAAGATGCCCTAAAATGCTCAGTGGCAAAAGGCAAATATTCTATCACTGAAACAAATTTGTCCCATAATTTGACACTGAGCTAAGAACAGGAAAAGAGGAAAGTCATGAAATGCATTAAGAAAATGGTGGCATTACAGAAGCTATGGCAATAATGCGTTTGCTGCTGTTGTTGTGCTCCCAAACTCTCTCACAAGTTCCACATAATGGACTAATATGGAATGGAAACTAAGTCTATGGACAGCGCTGTAAATTTTCCACTAAACTTGAAGTATGCTCCAGCTATACCACTGTAACAAACTTATTAAGGGCTTGCACGTTCTTTAAAACTCATTTTATTTTTAATTATCTGTATATGTGGGGTTAGGGGTATGTGCATGTGTGAGTGCATGTGCAGTTAGAGTCCTGCAGAGGGTGCAGTTACAGGTGGTTGTGAGCTACCTCACATGGGTATTGGAAACTAAACTCAGGTTCTCTGGAAACAGAAAGAACTCTTTCCTGCTGAGTCATCTCACCAGCCCAACTTACATATTCTTAAACCTAGTAATAAAAGTATTATTATGACGCAGTTACTTTTCTTCTTTTTAAGGATCACATTCTCCAGCTTTGGAAACATTCTCATGAGTACTTACGGATGACTAACTATACTTCAGTGTAACAAACACTGTAAGACAGGTGTGAAGAACCAGACACCGTAGAAGTGATAAAATTACAAAGATGGCAGAACAGTCATCATGAAATTTTTAAGGGAATGGTAAATTTAGAGCTGGCTATGGAGGAATAAATACACATATTTACACAGAGAAAGAAACACAAGCCAGATCTGCTAGG
Source organism: Nannospalax galili (assembly GCF_000622305.1). Classification (NCBI taxonomy): domain Eukaryota; kingdom Metazoa; phylum Chordata; class Mammalia; order Rodentia; family Spalacidae; genus Nannospalax; species Nannospalax galili. The sequence goes on along the minus strand of NW_008336076.1, from coordinate 3,540,412 downwards.
CACAGGAGAAACCAGATGTAGACCATACCCTATAAAGTATGGATACACAGGGCTAGGGATAACTTTTAGAAGAGAGATGTTGGAGGGATGTTGGTAAGGTCTGTGTGTTATCTAAGACTCATTGGCAAAGGTTGCTCTCTGTCACAGGCATTTGATAATCAAATATGCAAAGCGCTCTCCCACAAGATAATAATAAATGATTTTTCTTGTTTCTATTTTACTTGTGATTCCTCTGACAATAATCACTTCTTTCTACTATTCTCTCATTTTCTAGTCTTAATCACCATCTTTCTCTTTGTCCATGTGTCTCTCTCCATAATCTAATTCAGTACCTAGGTTTTTTATATATAAGTTAAGCTTTTAGAATCAAATTATCACTGTATGTGTGTCCTCTAACCCCCAGTGGCACTGCTTTTTGTTTTGGGGAATAGATCTAAATCATTTAATGATAGTTATTAGCTTGAAAGGTCTTCAAATGTCATCAAGTATAATAATGAATGTCCTAGGGAAATCCTAAAACCTAAGTGCAGAATTTTCTATGTGGTTGAATATTCTGTGCCAAGGTAAAAAAGAATTTCAGACTTAGAATTCATACACATTGAAACTTTTCAATAATGAATATGTTGATTTTTTTAAAAAATCAAAGTAAATTTGTAATTGCATTTCCATGCTTCTTGAACTTTTTTCTCCATTCTGTTATGTCTAATAACTATATTTTTACTTTCTTAAATTGTATTACTGTTACTGTAATTATATATTTAGGAAAGTGAACACAATCCTTTTTCTTAGGACAGTCTTCCTATTGCAATTGCCATGATGAGAAATATTGACTGGTAATGTCTTTTGATTTTTTTTAATTATTTATTGAATAACCACATGATTAGAAGAAGCATTTCATTACAGCATTAACATATTCAATAACAATTTCCAGAGCTACGATGCATTGCTTTCAAAATTGGCTGTAAATTTTTAGGTTCACAGTTGAATTAATACAGTTATACAATATTGAACTCATTATAAGCCCTATAAGACATAAAATTGAATGAGGTTTTAGTCTTTAAAACTCCATTTCATTTTAAAATATACTGTTTCCTATAGAAAGACTCATTTTTAATGCACATGCATCTCTACTCTCTATGTATCTGATTATTATTAGTCACAGTCGATTACTTTAGGAGATCCTTAGCACCTGAGCGTGGATATAAAAATATCTTGTAGATTTCAACGGTAATGTGTTTCACCTCTGCTAATTAACATGAAGCAAATTTTTATGCTTCTTTCTCCACTATAACTCATTTTTTAAAATTTGTTGATTTGTATTTCATACAGAACATCCCACACAGTCTTATTCATCTGTATACCCACATCCCAAGTGTCACCCTCCCATAACCCCCCTCCCTACTGGAGCCCATATACTCTTGTCATCCCTGTTACTGTCCACTGTGTTGTCAGTGCTCCCAGTCATTCCCCAGTGCTTGTTCATCCTCTGAGTCTAGTCAGCCTATCTAGAGTCCTTGTTTAAGGAAGATCAGCTCTTCCTCATCTAGCAGTTGCCAATATTCCTTTAGATAAGATTGGGGTCTGCTGTTCATTTTCCCAGTTCTATGCTGGGTTACTGTCTGGAAGTCTCTTGGGCCACCCTGGCCAACAACTCAAAAGAAGGTATCTCCTGTCTGGCATTATTTCTTGTTGTGCAGCCTTTAGCTATACACATGGACTCTTAAAGAATTATGTTGATCCCTTTAATCTTTAGTTATACTTTCCTTGTGGGTATTTAAGACCATACAGTTGGCCCAGATAAACCAATTTATTTTTACTCTTAAGGTATTTGAGGATCTGTTCCTCAGGGGTCACATGGGCTTGGGAGGAGCCCCTGGCTCCTTTCTTTTACTAGTTCCATCTATGTGAAGATAAGTCAAAGGTCCTGCTCAACCATGGCTGGCTTCACTTGGAAGCACGGACGATATATTTCCTCTGTGTTGACCCTCCTTTTTGTAGACTGGACAATCGTTAAAGTCCATCTCATGGGGTCTCCTCAGCCTCCTTGGTCAAGAGGACAGGTGACACCACAGTTACAGGACATTTTGAGAGATGCTCATAGTCCTCTGGAGCTTAGTCAACCTTGGAGGGCAAGGAGCAAAAACTGCCCTTTATATCCCTCTGACCAAATTATTATAAGCCTCAAAGTATGGCTGTTAGAGATCCAAGAGGTTAGTTCCACCAGTCTGGTACTTTTAATTTTGAAAGTTTGTTGTTTTTTTTTTTTTGTTTGTTTTCAGGAATGATTTTAAAGCACCAGAAGAAACTAAGCTTGTATTTGGCTCAGTTTTTTGCTTTATATTTTATTTTAATGTATTACTGCATAACTTGAGATGGCAAACTAAAAATTGTTAGAGCAATTTCAGGGGCAATACATGCATAAACCAATCTAGTTTCGCCACCCCTATTAGCTTTTCTGCTTCTCATGAAAAAATTATTCCTGTCAATATTTTAATTTCAACTAGATAGGGTGGAAGGAGTGAGTGGCATCTA